>NW_020956934.1:12394-29920 GCF_003031625.1 Empidonax traillii
CTCCTTTTCTCCAGGCTGAGCCCCCCCAGCTCCCTCAGCCCCTCCTGCTGCTCCAGCCCCTTCCCAGCTCCCTTCCCTTCCCTGCACACGCTCCAGCCCCTCAGTGTCTCTTCCAGGAGGTTCCAGAACTGGACACAGCCCTGGGGGTCCCTCAGCAGTGCCAGCACAGGGGACAGTCCCTGCCCTGGGTCTGTGCTGGGACAGCCCAGGGGCCACTGGCCACCCGGGCACAGCTGGGCTCGTGTTCCCAGGGGAGTGGATCCAACTCTGCCTGCCCTGTGCCGGCCCAGATGGGCCCAGCACCGAGGATGTTCTGCAAAGCTTTAGGAGCACTCACATCCAACACAAAGACGTTTACAAATCCAGCATATAACCAGCCTTAAAAAAAGCAGGTTTTTTAATAAAAATAGAGCAGGTTCTTCAAATAAGAAGCAGAGTCTTGCACACTAATGATGGCAGAAGCAACTGAATGCACAGCATCACTCTCCAGGCAGGCAGCAGGCGTTGGCATTACAGAGCGTGTATTTAATAGTCACAAAACAAGGGTTCTTCCAGAAGTGCTGCAAAGCTGCCAAACTCACACTAGAATCTGAACAAGAAACAAGGGTTGAAAGCCTCCCCACGCCCACTCTCAGTATGAAATGTCAATTATCTCATGGAAAAACAACATGCAAACACTCAGTCAGAGTTCAGAAGAGTTTGTGTAAGGTTTCACTCTCTGGATTCCAGGTTACTCCAACCACCCCTTCCCAGGCACCAGCTAGTCTCCAAATTCCACATTTCCAACCCCCTTTAGTCACTGTCCTCCTTCTACCTGAGCCAGGGGTGTTGGTTTGCCGTTCAGGGCCATCTGCTGGGGCGGCAGGTGCCCTGGGGGTGGCACAGGGGTGGTCTTTAACTTCTTGGTGTCCACTTTGGAAGGATGATCATCTTCTTCCTCATCTGAATCTTGCAAGCCATACTTGGAAAAGTGTGCTACCTGTGTTAGGGAGAAGGACAAATGTGTCACAGCTTGGAACAGAGGTTTCAGGCACCCATTTCTCCAAGGCCTGGACAAGCAGGTGTAACTGTCCCCTCCCCATGCAGGTGTCCCAACACATACAGCTGTGACACCTGCAAGAAATTCAGCCTCTGTATAGACCAAAACCACCTACGGGCAGGTCTGAGGCCACAGTGTTGGTCACAGAACCCAGGCTCGTTTGGGTTCATCTCGTTCCCAGGGCAGGGAAACCTTCCACTAGCGCAGACCACCCTGAGCCCTGTCCAGCCTGGTCCCAGACACCTCCAGGGATGGGCAGTCAGTCTGCTGGGGACAGTTCTCCCCACAGCTGAGGGACTTAGGAGAGCTGTCAGAAAGGTGTCCCCCCCACCCCCTCACCTTGAACACCCAGGAGCCGGTCTCGGGGCGGTACTCCTTGAAGCGCGCGCCCTGCTTGCGGGACACGGCCTCCAGCCGGCCCTCGTAGTTCATCTCCGCCAGCCGCTCCGGGCTCTTGATCAGGCACCGCGACGTCTTGTCCGTGGGCCACACCCCGTCCAGGGTCACCTCGGCCCGCCTGGGACAGGGGGACAACGCGTGAGGGCACGGGGGGCTGAGGGAAAGCTGCTCAGGGGAGAGGGGAGCTGGGACCGGGGAGACCTGGACAGGTGAGCTCAGCTCAGAGCGGGACCGGTGAGCTCAAACCAAATTTTAAAGCCCATTTCTGGTTCAGGAATGTGCAAGTCTCCCACAGCTGTGACACTACGGACTGAATGCACAGATGTCTTGGTCCCCACCTGCAGACACAGCAGCCTGTCAGGATTTTAAAAATCATCCTTCTTTAACACCTACCTATTTAAACCTTCCCCAATGGGCGGTTTTCTCTCGTCGTCGGGGTAAACGATGACTTCTTTTCTCCGGATATGAACGATCTCATCCAGGTTTAGGTTTGTTAGGTTTACTTCTCCTTCAAAGTAAATCGATCCATAACCTGCCAAACAAACCAAAACTTCACCATTTGTCTGTGAGGAATCACATGGCAGAGAACCCCCGTTCCTGCTGTGCTGTCTGTCTGCACCCAGCCCTGTTCTGTCTCCAGGGCCAAGTCCCAGTGACAATTCCTTCCCAGTGAGGAAATCCTGAAGAAGCATTATCCACTTTGACACCATGGCTTCAGGCTGTGAGAGCAGGAGTCCAGCCTGGAGAAGAGAAGGCTCCAGGGAGACCTTAAAACTCCTGGCAGGGCCTAAAGGGGCTCCAGGAGAGCTGGAGAGGGACAAGGGTCAGAGGGACAGGACAAGGAGAAATGGCTTCCCACTGCCAGAGGGCAGGATTAGATGGGATATTGAGAAGGAATTGCTGGCTGGGAGGGTGGGCAGGCCCTGGCACAGGTTGGGCAGAGAAGCTGTGGCTGCCCCTGGATCCCTGGGAGTGTCCCAGGCCAGGCTGGACGGGGCTTGGAGCACCCTGGGCTGGTGGAAGGTGTCCCTGCCCATGGGATGAGATGAGCTTTAAGGTCCATCCCAGCCCAAACCAGTCTGTGATTCTGTGATTCATTCTCCCCTAAAACCTCACAACATTTTCATGCAAACTGCTCCCAAAGCAAGGGCCTTGTTACAATCAGAGTGAGGGTTTGGCACTCGGGTTCTCCCTGGATGAAGGAGGAGCCCCTGGGCAGGCTGGGGGTCTCACCTCTGCGGCCTATGGTGAAGTCTGTCACGATACATTCGTTCCTGTCGTTGGTGAACTTGCCCAGCTCCTCCATGGAGGGGATGGTGTAGTAGCCAGCTCGTGTCAGAACAATCCCTGCAACAGAACATTCCCTTAGAACAGGGCTGGCAGCAAGTTATCGACATTCTCAAAGTCTCATCCCGTTTCTTTTGCCAGCCTGAACAACTGGAAGCCTCAGAGGAACTGACAGTCAGTGCACCAAAAGCCAACAGGCACCACACCACCTTCATTCCAAGCCTTCAGAACACATTTAAGCCAAGTGCTCTGACAGGTTCTCCCAGCCCAGCCACCTGTCAGAGAGCAGGAGAGCAAAGAAAGGGGAAAAGGTGGGCAGGGAGAAAGGTGCAAGTGCAGCTTTAACAGCCTGGGGGCTTGAACACCTGCTGACCAAGGTGCAGCTTCTTTTACATTTAACAGGCTCCAATTGTTCTTGTACTAATTTGCCTAACAGTTTTGAAATTTCTTGAAAGCTTTTGGCACCTACAAAATGTCTGAAGACATCTCCTTTGAGCACATCAGCCGCCACTTTCATCACATGCCACGTACTACTTGAAAGGATGAACAAATCTTTCCCCTTCTCCTGAGTTTAAAAATCCCCAACATGCGTGATATAAAACCGGGGGGTAAAATTTAAACGCTCAGACTTGGCGAGTTAAATTTCTGCACTAGGCAGGAGAGCGGAGAGCAAGATCTGTGCTCTGGAGAAAAGAGGAGGGAAAGCAGAAAAAGTTGAGGGTGCAGAAGGGCACAGAACCCGCAGAGAACGCTGCCAGAGAACACGTGCCCTGCCCCCGGAGCACCCACCTGCGGGGTGCAGGTGGTGCGGAGCCTCGGGCTCCTCGTCGCGCTCGTCCTGCAGGGAATCCTCCTGGAAGGAGGCGTCCTCGCTGCTGCCCTCCAGCCCGTTGCGCAGCGCCGCCCGCATGTTCAGCGCCACGATGGTGTCGTCCACGCCGGGCTGCGCCTTGTGCCCGCCGCTCTCCAGGGTCTGCGGGACGGGCTTGGCGATGGGGTTCGTGTAGAACCTCGTCACCTCGTGCGTCTCCTCCTCCTCGCGCTCCCCGTCCGGCCGGTGGTTCTCCTCGGGAGGCACCGACAGGAAGAATCTGGGAAGCGAAGGGGAACGTGGAATTATTTAGTCCTGAGGGGCTTGCACCAACAGTCCTGTGCAGGGCCAGGAGCTGGACTTGGATTATCCCTGGGGGTTCCCTTCCGACTCAGGACATCTTATGATTGAACTCCTGCCGTCCTGCCACATAAAAAGCCAGCAGGATGACCCTAACTGCAGAACCAGTGATTATTCCCCATCCCTCTGCCCTTGCTTGACAACCTCTGCCTTCTGTCCCCTGGGGCTCCCACCACTGATGAGAGTGGAAGAGGGGCTCCACAGTGGCTGGGGACTGAAGCACAGGCCCTGTGAGCAGAGCCTGACTGACATGGGCACTCAGTCTGGAGCAGAGGCATCAAAGAGGGGTGTAAGAGCAATCCCACAGCCCCCAACACCTCTGCCCCCAAGGAACTGTCTAGGGCAGGGCCAGGGTGACCTCACTCCCACATCAGTTCTTACTTCTTGGAGCTTTCAATAAAACCAACATGTTGAGCTGCTCAGGAGGTTTTTTTCCCAGCCTCTTGATTAAAAGAACCCAAAGGAAAACCAGAGTTCAGCTGAACTATGGCCATAGGTTTTTAAAGGAGGTTGGAATTGTGGCTTTGGGGAAGCCTTAGAGGCTCTTTTCTTTAATCTGTACAAACACATGTGCAGAAAATAGAAATATGAGACACCAGGATCAGTGGAGCTTCCCTGCAATTCCCACATCACTGAGGACTAACCACAAAAGGTTCTTCTCTCCTCAGGGTCAGGTTTAGCACCTCCCTCAAAGAATGTCCTGGTTGCTCACTAGAGGGAATGAAGAGAGACTCATCCAGAAAAACAAGATGCTCCTCTGACCCTGATTTTGGGTAGGATGACCTGGCAGTGCTACACAGCAAGAACACACAGTTAATTCAGGAGGAAATGAATGTCCCAACAGGTCAACTGCTTCCAGCAACCAGCTAAGGTGACACCCCTGAAAAGAACTCCCGGTTCTACAGCAGTAACAGAGGCAGAACCAGCCTGACTGCTCCTGAGGACAAACCCTGCAGGTGACTCACACACCTGTCCCCATTCTCCGGGTACTCGGACGGGGACGCCAGGTCCTCGTTCTCACGGCTCACGGGAGAGAACAGGCTGCTGCTGTTGAGGTTCTTCAGAACCAGCTTCTTGATGCTCTTCCTGAAAACAAAACACACCAATACACGGGCATTTGGATCTATCCACTGCATAAATACCTGTTTCATGCTTAATTCAGGCAGACCAGAACCAGCTCTAGGACCTGTTGCCACACTCAGACATGTCAAGTCTCCTGTAGGAGATACCAAAACTCTTTCTGGAATTCCCTTCAAGGCTTTGGTTTATGGGTAGGTGTAAAATGCACAGGTCAGAGAAAGTCTCAAAGCCCATTCTCAGCAAACGACTGGGTTCCCTGTCTTCCAAATCAGTTTTTCCAGAGGCAGAAAAGGTCTGGCCCATGGGTTCAGGTTCATTTCACTGCAGGGTCACTTAACTTTGTGCTTTTTGTTTTTACTAAACTCCAAAGCTTTCCAAAGCCCTTTTTTCTTTGATTGTCCCTGATGCCACAGAAGACTCAACCCAAAAGCCTCACTTGGGCAGATCCACGATTTATCCCTCACAGAAACATGTGTGGATCTGAAACAGAACCAGGGCTGGGATAAATGTGCCTCCATGCTGAGGGCAGCAGCAAACCTGGTGACACTCCTAGTTCAGGAGGAGGGAACATTACCCCGTGCAAGCTTTCCTGGTACAAATTCCAACTTGATTTTATAGGAGCTTTGCTCTCATCATGGGCTGACCTCATTTTACAGCTTAGTGGGCCTTAACAGTTTAAGCTGAACTTTTTCACCTCCTCTGCTCTGTTCTATTCAAGTCTTACAGAAAACTTGCCATTGCTATTCGTATTTGAACCAGGGCACAGAACGATGGGATTCAGGAAACTCCCCAGAGTTTCCT
Source organism: Empidonax traillii (assembly GCF_003031625.1). Lineage (NCBI taxonomy): Eukaryota > Metazoa > Chordata > Aves > Passeriformes > Tyrannidae > Empidonax > Empidonax traillii. The sequence goes on from NW_020956934.1 coordinate 18,172, forward strand.
TGGCCTGCTGAGAAGGTTCTCAGCTACCCCCAAGAGACACTGACTTTGGCATGAAGGCCCCGTTGGACAGGGAGGGCTCGTCGTCGTCCAGCCCGTCGAAGAGCTTGGACTTGGCGGATCCTGAGGACTGCAGGGCCTTGGGTCGCACTCTGGTCGCAGGCCGGGGGGTCAGCTTGTAGTGGGTGGGTGTTGTCAGGGCTTTCTGGGCTGCTGGGTTGGTTGGTTTCAGCCTCTGAAACAGAAACAGGGAGAGCTGGAGTTGCCAGAGCATGTGCTGGGAAGGTTTGGGGATGGTTTGAAGGTGCTCCAGCCCAGGGCCTGGCAAGGCAAAGGGGATGAGGAGTCACGGGAGAAGCAATAAACAAGCTCAGGTAGGAGGCCTCCAGAACAGCCCCACCCATCAGCCTGGATCCATGCGCCCCCCAGGCCCTGTGCTGGGCTCCAGCTGCCAGGCAGGACTCGTCTCCAGCCCCTGGAATTTGCCCCAGGGAAGAAGCCACTTACAACCTCCCCTAACACTTCAAAAACCTGAGAAGTGTTTGTTGTATTTTAAACAAGCCAGCAGGGAAAGGTTTGTCAGAGACTCTAACCAAAGCTCAAGCACAGCTCTAGAATTATTCCAAGCATTAGCAACTACCCATCTTTATTCCCAACCAGTAGCAGTGAGAACAAGAACTCCAAAGGCAAGGTTCTGCTGCAGGCAAAAGCAGGAAAGCATGGAATGGTTTGGGTTGGAAAGGGACCATAAAGATCATCCAGCTCCAATCCCCTGCCATAGGCAGGGAACCTTCCACTGGAATAAGATAAAGCAGTTTGTGTCCTGGAGAGGGTCAAAAGCCACTGCACCAGTGGGAGAACACAGAGAGCAACTTATTACACCGCTCCCTGTGCCTTCAGGTGAAGACACTGAACACCAACCAAAGTAATTTCAACTCTCCCCCACAAGTGAGTTCAAGCTCTTACCTCCTCCTTCTTCTTTGGGTCGGACATGGGGTTTCTGAAGAGCGGGGAGTCCCCAAAGGGGGAGTAGGTGAGGCTGTTGAGGTGCTGCTGCAGGACTGCCTGCTGTGCCGCCGAGGCGTTGGGGTCTGTCAGGGCTGCAAGACAACAGCACTGCAGCTTTACCAGCCCTGCTGCTGCACCAGGGCAGGCAGGGACAGCACCTGCCACGGCGCCTCCTCCTCCACAGCGTGCAGCCACGTTCCCTGAGCTCCCACAGGTGAGAAGCTGAGGGCATGGAAAGCTACGTGGCAGTGGAAGAGTCTGGCCTGCCAAAATACTCAACTAGTCCAGCTGGCTTCTGAAAGGCTGGGCAGGGAAAATATTTCATGCAGAATTTTTACATTCCTGCTACAGCAATCAAACTTACAGGTCCTCTCTACAAGGGCACTCTTAATTTTGTCTCTCCATCTTCTAGTATCTAATTTTAACTCCTATTGAAATGCTCCAAGTGCTCTCACACTGTGAAGCATTCAAGGCACCAAGAGCAGCTTAATTCTAATTCCAAAAAACCCAGAGTGAATCCGTGCATTCCCAAAGAACAACAAAACCACTCTCAGAAACAGCAGCTTACTGTCAGGGTCTGCAACAAGTCAAGAGGAGAGCTGGAGACAACTGGATCTTATTTATGCTCCCAATGGCCCAATAAAGTCCCTCTAGCTCCCTCCTACCTGCAATTCCTGAAGAAGCCAATGCTGCATTTCCCTATTTTTTTGTAAGCACCTAGTCTTGCTGCCCAAATCCAGTGACAGGAAGTGTCAGTAATCTTGACAACAAAGCTTAAGCAACTTGGAATTACTTAAAAATAGACATATAATTAGCAAAAACAAACAAACAAAAAAGGTCATTAACACAGTCTCCACTGCTACTGAGGATAGAAGTGCTCTCTGAGACATTCTGTCACTCCAAAGCCTTTGGGTGAGGTGTGCTCCTGTGTTCAGGCACACAGGACACAAGGCAGGAAGCAGCAGCTGGTTCAGGGACACTCACCTACAGCAGGCTGAGGGGCCCCAAAGCCCAGAGTGGCTGTGGAGGTGTTGAATCCCGGTGCTCCAAAGGCTCCTGTTCCCAGCGTTCCCCCCAGCTTGGGCTGGGTGTTTCCAAACAAGGACGTCTGTCCTGCCCCCAGAGCTGTGACAGGAGAGGTGACTGTCACTGACTGCAGCACTGTGGCAAACCCACAAGCACAGCAAAGAATCAGCTCCTTATTGAACTGCAGGAAACACTTCCCACGTCCATGGATGCTGCACTCAGGACTCCAGTGAGCAGACCAGAGCTCCTGAACAGAGGCCCTCACCAGTTCCACCAGTGCTGCCCAGTCTCTAAGAGGTCATTAGCACCAAGTTAACAAGCTCTGAGACTGGGATCTCTGGCTTGAAGCCTTCACAGCCTTTCCTACCTCAGTTACAGTCTGGATCAGCACTGCAGTCTGATGACTGGGCTTAGGCTGGTGAGAGGTGAGTTGGGAAAACTCTTACCTGTTCCAAACCCTGTTCCAAGTCCCGTTCCCAGAGTCCCAGTTGCAGGCTTATTTCCAAACAAACTATTTCCAGCAGTGTTAGCACCAAAACCTTCAAGAACAGAATGAGCAGCTGATTAGAAGTGAAACCAAAACCAGTCATTTAAATTAAAAAAGCAAAGAGCCCTGCCACAGTCAAGGTCAAATCTCACACTCTTTCCAGCAGCAGTTACACTGACAAGCAGCAAAGAGGGATTTCAGTGGTAATAAACATATTAAAGTTAGAATATAACACTAAAAATGGCATAGAAAAATGCTGGTTTGCCTTCTTAAGCTTTTCAGTTTATTACAAACTTCAAGGTTTCACTGAAAGCCAGAGCTGACGTGATGGTGCTGATCTGGCAACAGAGTAAACTGTATTTTCTTCAGCTGCCTGGAAGGAACAAACCCCCCGTGACACTGTTCATACCACACACCCATGACCATCATCACAGAGCAGTGGGAATTCTGATCAGCACAAGCACAGCTCGAGGACACAGTTCAAACTGCTGCAACGGGCACCACAAATCTAACATGGTATCACGCTCCAGTGCTCTTCCTGATGCATCTCAGGATCCCATTGTCCCTCCTGGCCACCACAGACTGCACCTTCTCTTAGGGACTCACCAAACAGTGGTACTTAAACCATCTACCTTCTGCCTCAGGTTGTTCCACAAGAGCCGAGGTACAAACCAGCACCCACCACATCTCCCTGCACCTTTAACACTCTCCATCCCTGAGCACGTGCTGCTCACAGGCAGGTGTGTGGTGTAAGCAGGGCAGTTTGAAATGCCTGAACCCCCACTGCTTTTCCCTGTCCCCCAGGCAGCAGGGTCTGTGAGGGGGGTTTGTTACCGAAGAGCCCACCGCCCGTGGTGGTCCCGAACGACGGCGCGCTGGTCGTGGTGGTTCCAAATCCAGCAGGCTTGTTCCCAAACAGGGTCTGAAGGGAAAAGAATTAGGAATTTAGAGGCCTGGCAGGCTGATATTGCAGGAGTTGTACTGATGTTTGGCTGCAGGCAAGGAAGCAGAACTAAGACCAAGCACAACTGAAGCCACACAGCCTCCCACGAGCCAGGGGGTATCACAAGCCACGTGCATCTCCCAAAAACAACTCCTAGGGTTGGACTCAAGGGGTTTAAGGGTCTTTTCCAACCCCAGTCATTCTGTGACTTGGTTCTCCACCAGAACCAAAATGCCTGAGTATCATGAATCAAGTTCATTTTTGGTTCAGGCATCACCACAACTTCCAAGCTGGATTTCCAACCCTGCGCTGAGGAAGCCTTGGTGCCACACAGGCACTGAGAGCCTCGGCCTCTCCTGTTGTTTTCATCACTCCAAACACATCACTCGTTAAAAAAATGGCTCTATTACACAAGTTTATCCTTCAGTTTACATCAAACCACCCTATTCTTAAACAGACAGAGAGGTTTTCTCTCTTCCATTAGTAAGGCACAAACATACCGAACCACCAACACCAAATCCTGTGTTGGCTTGTCCAAAAAGGCCAGTTCCCGTTCCAAATCCAGTCCCAGCATTTGTATTGGCAGCTGTCCCAAAAAGGCCTCCGGGCTGCGAGGGCTGGGTGACCCCAAAGAGACCCTACGAACAGGAACCAGGTTCAGGTCACACTCCAAGACTTTTCCAAGTCCAGCACTGACAGTAACAGATCCAACACACAATATCAGGCAGCAAAATGATGGTACATTAGCCCTCATGCTGGGGGAAGAGGAGGGAGGAAGAGCATTCCAGAACCTTTAGTCCTCCTTCAAGAAATTAATTACAAAAAGGAAATTAAAAAAGAAAAAGGCAAAACCTGAAGAATTTATGCTCTTAGCTTTAAAGGATATTGGAATTTCCTTGTGGCTGAGCAAAGGAGATGGAAAACAAACATTTCACAGAGTTTTCTGGGAGAAGTCACAACAAATTCCCAAGGAATATAGGATACTTGGAACCAAAGTCCCTAGTTATGCAACAAGTCACAGCTACGCAGCATCTTTGTGTCACAAGAGCCCAGGACTGCTGCTCATTAGTCACCATGAAGTCCAGAACTGTTAATGGATCCTCACAGGAGGTTAATCATGGGGTTCTATTATCTGTGTGAACATGAATGGGAACACTTGAGTTGCTAGAGAGCAGCGTGCCTGGAGAAGGGAACGGGCTCATTATTTGTGCCAAGCTGATTGCTGCCTGTTACCCTGAGCACAGCCTGACTGGCAGGCGGCTCCTGCTCGGCCACGGCATTCCGAGCTTGGCCTTGTGCTCCCACCCAGCTGGGCTGGAACGGCAGGAGGAGGAGCTGCAGCAGTGCCACAGCCAGGCTGACACCCCCCTTACCATGGTGCTGGTGTTGGGCTGGCCCAGCGTGCTGGTGCCCCCGAAGGAGAAGCCGGTGTTCTGCGTGGTCGTGGCCTGGCCGAAGGGTTTGTTGAACAGGCTGGTGGTCTGGGACGGCTGCCCAAAGAGCCCCCCGGTGGTGCCGGTGCCAAAGCCCGTGGTACCTGTGACACAGCAGGGCCTCAGCACACCCCTCAGTGCCACCCCACACCCAGCTGTGCCCACCCCAGACACGCACACGGGAGAACAGGCATGGGATGTCCTGAGCTGGGGGGACCCCCGAGGATCTCCCAGTGCCACTCCAGGCCCTGCCCAGGACACCCCAACACTCCCCCCTGTCCCTCAGAGCGTTGCCCAAAGGCTCCTGGAGCTCTGGCAGCCTTGGGGCCGTGCCCACTGCCCTGGGGAGCCTGGGCAGTGCCAACCACCCTCTGGGGGAAGAACCTTGTGCTGAGCTCCAACCTGAGCCTGCCCTGGCACAGCTCCAGCCCTTCCCTGGCCACCTCATAACCACTTCTATTCCTACAGCCTGGAAGATATTGATCTGTCAACAGTCAAACTCAACAACCAAAAAATATCTACTCTTAGGAAGAAATTCTTCCCTGTGAGGGTGGGCAGGCCCTGGCACAGGTTGCCCAGAGAAGCTGTGGCTGCCCCTGGATCCCTGGAAGTGTCCAAGGCCAGGCTGGACTGGGCTTGAATCAACGTGGGCTGGTGGGAGGTGTCCCTGCCCATGGCAGGAGGTGGGACAAGACAGGTTTCAAGGTTCCTTCCCACCCAAACCGTTCTGGGATCCTATGATCTATTTACCTTTCAGTTTGGATCAAAATTAATAAAATTCCAATCAGTGTTTGAATTTTTCCAAGGCAAGTAAGAAAACAGAGATGGCTATGGCCAAGAGTCCCATCAGTGAATGCTGAACAACCAGCACAGTTCTGAGCTCCCATCCCCGAATTTTACACAGTCTAACAGAACGTTTGCATATCCACTCACAGGAACCCAGGGCTGGGCAGCACTTACTGGTTCCAAAGGCGGTTTTATTCTGCCCGTAGGAAAAGCCTGTGTTGGTGGTGGAAGAGCCAAAGAGTCCGGTGGCTGTGCTGGATGTGGCAGTGGAAGAGCCAAACAAGCCTGTGGCTGCCCCTGCTCCCACAGGATTCGAGGGCCCTTTGCGGTTCGCCTGGTAATCTTCCAAACGGAGTTCCTGGGGGAAAATCCAACTCTTTTTACCCAGGACGAGTGCCCTTAGCACACTCACACAGCCCTCAACCTACACCAAGGTGAAGGTTCAAGAAAAGCTGCAACACATACATTTTGAAAAATAAGGACACCGAAAACGGGACCTGAACTTAGATCCACGTTTGGGCTTCAATTTGACTTCCCAGAGCTTTTTCAGATCTTTTCCACAGATCTGTTTTGAAGGATCAAATAAACAAACCCGAATGGAGAGGCTTCAGGAGAAATCCTTGGGAACACTAGTTTATAATAAACAACGGAGTTCTGTCTGGGATCCTGCCATTATCTCCGCAGGGCAGGACTGTTCCCAGCAAGATCCCATGTCCTTCTGATGAGATGGAATTTCAGCTCTTCCAAACCTGCATTAAGCATTTAAACCCAACTGCAACCAACGTGGGGTTGCATTAATTGTTTTACTTGAGAACACCTCCCCTGTGTGCGACGCAGATATTGAAGGTTCATTAACACTCTCACGTTAATGAGCGCAGAAGATAATGATGGGCCAAAGAAGGCTAAGCTAAGCCAAGCTGACCAACAGCCAAGCAGACTGACCTCGAGGGACTTGCTCTCGTACTCCTTCATGGCAGTGATGCACTGGTGCTTGGTGCTGATGTTGGTGCTGACGCCGGATTTCACCATGGTGTCGGTACCGTTCGGGGGCTGCCGGGGAAGAGGGGAGGGAGCGGGGTTAACATCCAGCCAGAGGGGAGGTGACACAGTATTCCCTGCAGCTCCTGGGAAATCCTACACCTAGCACAGACCTGAGGCTCTATGGGACTTACCTGCTCTGCTCAGGTGAGACCCCACCTGCAGTGCTGCCCCAGCTCTGGGCTCCCAGGATAAACACAGGGAGCTGCTGGAGCAAGTCCAGAGGAGGCCCTCAAGACCCTCCCAGGGCTGGAGCCCCTCTGCTCTGGAGCCAGGCTGGGAGAGCTGGGGGGGATCAGCTGGAGAAGAGAAGGATCCAGGGAGACCTGAGAGCCCCTTGCAGGGCCTGAAGGGGCTCCAGGAGAGCTGGAGAGGGACTGGGGACAAGGGATGGAGGGACAGGACACAGGGAATGGCTTCCCACTGCCAGAGGGCAGGGACAGGTGGGATATTGGGAAGGAATTGCTGGCTGGGAGGGTGGGCAGGCCCTGGCACAGGTTGGGCAGAGAAGCTGTGGTTGCCCCTGGATCCCTGGAAGTGTCCCAGGTCAGGTTGGACGGGGCTTGGAGCAGCCTGGGCTGGTGGAAGGTGTCCCTGCCCATGGCAGGGGTGGCACTGGATGACCTTTAAGGTTCCTCCCAACCCAACCCAGTCTGTGACTGTATTCTGTTCCATGGTATCTGCACAGCTGAAGCCTCACCCAGGTGTGTTCAATGACAGTCAGTAGTGGAATTTACCCCAGGAACACCCAAAACAACTCACAGTAATTCTGCTTTGGGTTTCACTGCAAAAACAGTTTATCTCCATCTGTGGCACCAATCCTGGAGCTCTGCATGGATTTCACTGCCCCCCTTTGTACCAGTGCTCTGAAGGTACACAGCAACAGCACTGCAACTGCCCAGCCAGCACACAGCTCTGCCCCAGGCAGCAGAGCCTCGGCCTCACAGCAGCTCAGCCCAGAAACAGAGAGGGACACAAACGAGTATTTGGGGAAAAAAATCCCTGTTCCCAGCAGGCACCAATTACCACAGTTCCAGGAAGGCCTCTCTGCTGGGCCACCCTCCAGGTCCAACTGCCACAGAACTTCCCAGCAGTCACCGAATCCTGTCTTAAAGGGAACTCGCCCGGAGGGGACAGGGCACCACTCCTCACGTTCCAGGTCCCATTCCCAAGGCCAGGCTGCCTCAGGGAGAACTGCACTTATTCTGACCCATTCCGAAAAGTCTTTAACCTTCATTTGCCACAGATCACCTGGAACTCCGTGGCACTTCCTGCGAAGGCTCAGCTTTAAGAGCTGCTTTACCCCTTCAGCACTAACACAGCTCTAAACCCAGCAAGTCTGGAATTTCACAGCATTTGAGAAGCTTGTGAAACTCAGGAAAAAAACCAAACCAATTTATGGAGTTAATTACTCCTCCTATTTCCACTCCAGCGGTTCCTCAGCACTTCAGAACACCTACATTTGAACCCCTCACTTTTTCATTTGGGTGACCAAGACATCCCATCAGTAACTGCAGGATCTAATGCTCCCCACAGGGAACAGGCTGGGCTGAGAAGAAAAACCAGAACTTACGTTGAATTTAATGGTCGTGCCAGTGGGAGCAGCAGTGAAGCTGGTGGGGCCAAACAGGGAGCCAGATGTGCTCCCAAAAGGGTTGGATGTGGTGTTGGTGGTCCCAAAGAGCCCCCCGCTGCTGGTGCTCGTACCAAAGTCTGAGGGAAACACAAACAAATTAGAACATCTCAATTAAAACAAACCCAAAGCTTAAAACTTAAACCCGGTAATTTGCTCAAATTGTAGGTATAATATAAATATAAAATACTTTGAAAATGGAAAAAACAATGTGACATCAGAGCTGGAAACTGATTGTGCTGCTAATGCAGTTTTCTGCTGCAGAAGTGCCCCTAACTTAGCACCCTAGGAAAGACCACAAAACCCGAAGCAACCAGTTTCCTTCTACTCCTGACAAGCAGGAAGAAAATTACACAATCATTTTACAATAAGGGGAATCAGTGAAGTTCCATTTCTCTTCTCAGAAGAGGTTACAAGCAGCAGCTTCTGCTTTGCGGAATTACAGCGAAGTTTAAAGGCATTTCATGCTGTAACTGCTCTGCCACAGCAGGATAAAAACCCGAAATCAAAGAGCACCAAGAAATGCTTCAGAATAGAAAATTCCAGCCAAACACCTTTTGCGACTTATTTCAAAATTTACAGCTGGAATCACAGCTCCAGATGCAGGAGCACATCAGGCACGCCCTCAGCTGGAGGGAGGATGTCTCTGTATCCCTCAGGAGAAAACCCACCAACCCCCACCCTGCCCCTTGTCCCAGCCCCACAGGAACACCCCTGTGCTCTCCCCAAACGGGACAGGAGCAGTGTCACTCACTCCCAAAGCCAGCTGGTTTGTTCTGAGCAAAGGCATTGTTCTGGGATGAGAAGAGGCCTCCACCAGTGCTGGTGGTTCCAAAGAGGCTGTTGGATGTCCCCGTGGATGTCCCGAAGCCGAAGCCGGTGCTGGTGGAGGACGTGGCTGGTTGGCTGAATGTCGTCGACCCGAACAAGCCTCCTGAGGGCAGGAAACACTGCAAATCATCCCCATCCCCCTCTGCTTAGGGGTTCTGATGGGTTTTTGCATTTTGGGGCAGGAGGGGGTTCGATTACGTTTTGTTGCTGGGTTTCTTGCCATTGCCCCCTCCAGGCCGTGCCCCCTGCCCCCCACGCCCCAGCAGTACCTGGCTTTGTCTGGGTGCTCCCAAAAAGGCCTCCCGTGTTGTTGTTGGAGCCGAAGGCCGATGTCCCGAAGGCCCCTCCGCTGGTCGTACCGAAGCCGGCATCTGGAAGCAGAGCCAGGTGAGCCCTGCCCTGGCTGTGAGGGGGGCTCCTCAAAACACCCCTCAGGACACACTGCCTCCCAAGCCTTCCCAGCAAACCCAGTCCTGATGGCTTCAACCCCAGGAAACCCCAGTGTCACAACCCCCACCTGAGTTCTCCCTCTTTCTAGGAAAGGAAGTCTCCACAGCAGCCATGGAATCCTGAATAAAAGCCTGAGCTCCTGAACCTCATCCGAGTGAGCTGGAGAGCCCAACAGCTCGGCAGTCCCACCCCAGGAGGGATCAGCCCCTCCATAGGACCCTCTGAGCTGCACTCCAGGGAAAAACACCCCACTAAAGAGCACCTTCAGCGCAGCTGAGATGCTTTGCTTACTCTGCCCAAAAGTTGAAGTTGTCCCAAAGCCGGTGCTGCCTCCGAACGGAGCTCCAAAGGATTTGTTGAACATTTTCAGGATGGATCAGGTCTTCTCCCAAGACCTGAAAAGAAGAATTCAGGTTTTACTGAAAGCAAACTCCTTTTTCATCCCACTCATGAGAGGGCAGCAATCCCACCGGAATCCTTCAGCCATGGAACCCACGGCAGCGCGTTTAGGGCACACTGAGCAATTCCAAACCCTGCCAGGACCCCAGGGGGACAAGGACACCAATGTTCCAGTGACAGCACAGGTAAGGAGGTGTCATCCCTAATCACAGCTCCGGTTTCCATACTGTGCTCCCACAACGTTCCCAGGGTTTTCCAGGACTGATTTTCCTGTTCAGCTCTATTTGACAACTGCTTCAAACGTGACAAGTGCGAATGCACCGCAGGAGGATGACAGGAACGTGCCTTCCCTCTGCTCCCCGCTCCTGCACTTCCCACAGGTTGCTGTTCCCAGGAGTTCTGCCCCATTCCCACAGGGCCCAGTTCCCTTTGCAGCCCCCCAGCTCAGTGACAGCACATCCCTGGGCTGCCCCTCTCACACCTCTTCCCTGACAGCAAACGAGAACAAAGTCTGCTACCACTCCCTGGGAGTTTGTCAACAAATCCAGCGCAATCCTGACAGGGATTGTGCCGTGTTTTCCCACAGTGGGGCCAATGCCTGCAGCTCCACCTCTGAGAATGACAGCATTCCCAAAACAATGCCAGTATTGGGCAAAGCAATGCCATATTAACAAAAAAAAAATTCCCATATTCATCAAAAAAAATTCCAGCATCCCCCAAAGAAAAATGTCGGTATTCCCCTCAAAGCCCAGTTAACCCCGGCACCCAGGGGTGCAGAACTAGGAAGCTCGGCGATTCCCACACAGCCCATCCCAGGAATATTCCCAAAGCCCCTCTCAAGGCAGCGCTGCCCCAGCACCAACAACTGCAGCTAAAGCCAAACGTGCCCCTTTCCCTGTGCCCAGGTTTGGCAGCTCCCCAGTCCCAGCTCAGGAACAACACAGGCTGTGCCTAGCACAGCCTCCTGCAAGGAAAGCACTAAATCCATCTGCTCAGCCTTGCAATTACAAGGGCTTGTTTCCCCAAAACCAACAGCACCTTCTGGGAACAGCCAAACGCAGAGTGGGAGCAGCTGCAGCCTCCCCCCATCCCACAACAACCAGAGACCAAACCAGCATCCCACACTTCCTCAGGGGATGGTTGGAGTGCCCTCAGCAGGGCCAGGACAATCCCTGGGAGTCCCCTCCTGCTCCGTCTGTCACTGTTCCACACACAGTAACTGAGGGATGGTCTCTGTAAACTCCAACTGCTCCCAGCAGCCCCCCAAACAGATTAGGGTGCTAAGAGTGCCCCCATTCCCACAGTTCTCACAGACTCCCTCAGGTTCGGGAGGAGGAATTTCAGTAAAAGCCTGAAAAAGCTGCTCTGACAAACCCATAAAGCCCCCCAAGCCAAGAGGCGCTCCTGGGAAAGCACTGCAGCCCCAGAGAGACACTGCACCCACACCTGAGCCTTCCTCACCCTCTCCCGTGGGATCATTGGGGCTGGAAAAGCCCTCCCAGCCCATGGATCCCCCTGTGCCCCATCCCCACCTTGTCCCCCAGCCCAGAGCACTGAGTGCCACGGCCAGGCCTGCCTTGGACACCTGCAGGGCTGGGCACTCCAAACCTCCCTGGGCAGCCCCTGCCAAGGCCTCACCACCCTTTCCAGCCACAAATTCCTCCTCCTGGCCAACCTGAGCCTCCCCTGGCCCAGCTGGAGGCCGTTCCCTCTCCTCC
>NW_020956934.1:32056-35476 GCF_003031625.1 Empidonax traillii
CGTCTTGGGTGGGGTCGCTCAATGCGCAGCCCTTGGGGGGGGGGTTGGGGTCTCAGGGGTATATGGGGTGGCCGGGGTGGTTTTTGGGTGTCTCAGGGGTGTATGGGGTGCCCGTGGGTCAGGGCTGGGGGTCCCCCCGGGGAGGAGAACCTGGGCTGGCCGGGGCCCCGGCCAGCCCAGGTTCTCCTCCCCGGGGGGACCCCCTGCACCTCCAGCCCCTTTGGGGCTTTTTTTTACCTCCCTCCCGCAAATGATGCCCCTGCCCTGCCCCCGGGTGGTCCCTCGGTAAATCCCTTGTGTAAATCCGATTTGTCCCGGGCCGGGCGGGGAGGGGGGGGGATCGGTCCCAGCTGATCCCCTGGGGGCACCATGGGGGGACCCCCGGCGGATGGAGGGGCTGGAGGGGCCTGTCCTGCTGTGCCCGACCCCGTGAGCAATGTGTGCCGTGCCCCGAGCCAGGGAACGGTCTGGATGGATCCCACGGGAAAGGGCTCACGTGTCCTTCAGCCAGATCAGTCTGGAGGGCTGCAGGGACATGCCACTGCCTGCAGGTCCCTCTGCCCCTGCTCCCTCTGACCTGTGAGTCTTGGGGCTCCTGTGTCCCTCTGCCCGTCTGTGGGTCACACAGGGTGTGAGGGGTGATCTGTGTGTCCATCCCTGCCCTGTTTGTGTGGGTCACACAGGGGGTGAGGGGTGATCTGTGTGTCCATCCCTGCCCTGTTTGTGTGGGTCACTCAGGATGTGAGGGGTGATCTGTGTGTCCATCCCTGCCCTGTTTGTGTGGGTCACTCAGGGGGTGAAGAGCTCAGCGGTGTGTCCATCCCTGCCCTGGGCTCTGTGGGACTGGACAGAATCCCGGAGTCACTGAGGTTGGAAAGGCCCTCCCAGGCCATGGAGGCCAATGCCCACCCACACTGTCACCCGGAGCAGAGCAGGAGGAGGGGGAACCCTCGCCAGATGTTTGTTTGTTTGTTTGTTCTCAGGTTCCCCAAGATGCTGCAGGTGCCGCTGCCGCTGGACCGGGATGGGATCCTGTTCCGGCTGCGTTTCACCACGCTGGCCCTGGGCACCGTGTTCTGCCCCCTCTTTGGGTTCCTCTTCTGCGTGATCTGGTCCCTCCTCTTCCACTTCCATGAGACGACTGCAACCCACTGCGGGGTGAGAGATTCCCAGTGGGAAAACACGGATTCCTCTGGGGCTGGGGCACCCAGAGGGGAGGCAGAGCTCCTGTGTGCTCCGGGGCTCCTCCCTCTCCTTCCCTCCTCCTGGGGGGCTCCCCCCTCTCTGCTCCTGGGCTCCCCCATCTCTGCCTCCCCTCCCGGGCTCCTTTCCTGCCCTTGGGCTTTCCCCCCAGCAGTGCTGCAGAACCCAGAACAAGCCACTTAGTTCCACTGTCCCTGTGATCCCTCGGGACCGGGTTTGCCTTGGTAATGGGACCAAGGGAAGCACAGGCTGGTCTGGCTGGTGTCTGTACCGGGCATGTTGGGGTGATTGTGCTGAGGGAAAACGATGGGGAAGCTGCAGGGAAAACACTGTCCTGTGGAAGGACAGGCCCAGAACTGCTGCCCCCCAGATGTGCTGGGGTTCAGAGGAGTCACAGGCACGTCCCTCAGGAGGGGGGGTCTGGAGTCCCCAATGGGATGAGGAACCCCAATGGGTTCCTCCCCAGAGCTGTCAAGCTGCTGGACGAGCAGCTGGATCTGAGCTGGGAACACAGGGCAGGAGTCACCTCACTCCAGCAGGAGAACTTCAGCAGGGCCTGTTGCAATAGGACAAGGGGGAGTGGCTTCCCATGGAGAGAGGGCAGGGTTAGATGACATATTAGGAAGGAATTCTTCCCTGGGAGTGTCCCAGGCCAGGTTGGACAGGGCTTGGAGCAGCCTGTGCTGGTGGAAGGTGTCCCTGCCCATGGCAGGGGGTGGCACTGGGTGGGCTTTGAGGTCCCTCCCAACCCAAACTTTCTGGACTTCTCTGAAAGATCAAAAGTGTAAAGCTGAGACCCCCCCAGCACTCGGGACTGTCGCAGCAGGGCTGGGGCTGCCCAGCCCTGGGGGGGGGTGACGTTCCCTGGCTGTGGAAATAGGAATAAACTTACTTAGGGTTTAAAAGAGGCGGCTTCAGCTCCTCTAAGAGCTCGTGCCCCCTCCCCGTGCGCCCCACGAGCCGCTGTCTCCGCGCAGGTGCCCAACTACCTGCCGTCCATCAGCGCGGCCATCGGGGGCGAGACCCCGCAGCGCTACGTGTGGCGCCTGTGCATCGGGCTGCACTCGGCCCCCCGCTTCCTCGTGGCCGTGGCCTACTGGAACCACTACCAGAGCTGCCACTGCTCCCACCCCCGCTACCTGCGCCTGTGCCACTGCACCCTGCTGCTCAACCTGCTGGAGAACGTCGCCCTGCTCGTCCTCACCTACGTGTCCTCCTCCGAGAACTATGGTACGTGGAACACCCTCCCCAGGGGGCTGCTCTGCTGGGCTCTGCCTCGGGACAGCGGCCTGGGGGGGTGGGGGCAGGAACCAGCCCAAACCCTCCAGAAATGCTGTTAGTGTTTGCAGGGGAAGGGGATGTTCGGAACGTGCCGGTGGCCCTGCGCTGCCCAAAGCTCTTGGCTGCTGACACCTGAAACTCAGCTCTGGTTTGGGATCAAGCCTGATCAGACCCGGGCACTTCAGTGCCACCCGTGTGCCAAGGCCCTGCTGCAGGGGCTGAGGGCAGGTGAGCAGAGCTGGGTTAGAGCTCACCCTGCTTCCCCTCCATCCACACTGGGATGGGATTGGGATCGCAGCTGGCTCTGCTCTGGCAGCCTGGCAAGAGCCTCCCACAGAACTTCTGGGCAAAATTTCATGGAATCACAGAATCCCAGACAGGTCTGGCTTGGGAGGACCTTAAAGCCCATCTCATTCCACGGAAAGGAACACCCACCAGCCCAGGGTGCTCCAAGCCCTGTCCAGCCTGGCCTGGGACACTTCCAGGGATCCAGGGGCAGCCACAGCTTCTCTGCCCAACCTGTGCCAGGGCCTGCCCACCCTCCCAGCCAGCAATTCCTTCCCAATATCCCATCTCTCCCTGCCCTCTGGCAGTTTGAAGCCATTTCCCCTTGTCCTGTCCCTCCATGCCTTGTCCCCAGTCCCTCTCCAGCTCTCCTGGAGCCCCTTTAGGCCCTGCAAGGGGCTCTCAGCTCTCCCTGGATCCTTTTCTTCTCCAGGTGAGCCCCCCCAGCTCTCCCGGTCTGTCCCAGAGCAGGGAGGCTCCAGCCCTCTAAAATTTCCTGAAAACGGAATCAGAGTTTTTCAGGCTAAATCAATGTGCCACACCTGGTCATGATGGGTGGGAAATGCTCTTCTCACACATGGTCTCATCCAAGGGGACAATGTCCAGCTGCTGTTTCATCCCAGGGTCTGGGGGAGGCAGCAGGGATTGACT
>NW_020956934.1:36002-38046 GCF_003031625.1 Empidonax traillii
GAGGCTCCAGCCCTCTAAAATTTCCTGAAAACGGAATCAGAGTTTTTCAGGCTAAATCAATGTGCCACACCTGGTCATGATGGGTGGGAAATGCTCTTCTCACACATGGTCTCATCCAAGGGGACAATGTCCAGCTGCTGTTTCATCCCAGGGTCTGGGGGAGGCAGCAGGGATTGACTGGAGAGCACTGAAATCCAGGAGCCAGCAAGGTGGTGCTGTTGCAGTGGGAACAGACCCTGTGCTAGGATGTGTCAGCAGGAAAGTCCTGTGGGCTGTCCCTGCACAGCTGGGGTGAGGATGGATGTTGTGTCCAGCTGTGGGAGGGGCTGGAGAAGGGCTTTGGACAAGGCCCTTGAGGGACAGGACACAGGGAATGGCTTCCCACTGCTAGAGGGCAGGGAGAGATGGGAGATTGGGAAGGAATTGCTGGCTGGGAGGGTGGGCAGGCTCTGGCACAGGTTGGGCAGAGACGCTGTGGCTGCCCCTGGATCCCTGGAAGTGTCCAAGGCCAGGTTGGACGGGGCTTGGAGCACCCTGGGCTGGTGGAAGGTGTCCCTGCCCATGGCAGGGGTGGCACTGGACGGGCTTTGAGGTCCCTCCAAACCCAGCCCAGCCTGGGATTCAGGGCTGTGGTGTCATGAACAGAGTCCCAGGACCTCCCCCAGCCCTTGGGGTGAGGATGGAGATCCCTGGTGGATCCCTGGTGACCAGGGTGGCTGGATGTGAACCTCCAGCTGATGGAGGTCTGTGGTTTTGGGATGTTCCTCATCCGCTTGCACTCCCTGTTCCCCACAATGAGTTACCCCATTCCCACCCTTCCTGCAGTGTCCCCCCATGGCAGGGTCTGCAGCCTGACCTGCCCCTGGGGCTTCTCTGACCTGTCTGGGCTGGGAACCTGCTCTTAGAAATGCAGGTGCTCATTTGGGGTTTGGAGAAGCCCCTCATCCCTGGGACAGCCACATCCACCTCGTGCAGAGCTCTGGGAGGGGAAGGCCAAGGTGTCTCTAGACAGAGCCACTCTGGGAGCTGAGCCTGACCCAGTTTCTCAGATCCTCAGCTCAGACTAATCCCAGGTTTCTGGGGAAAGTTCCAGACCTGAGCTGCCTGCTGAGATGAAAAGGGGCTCAGGTTAATCCTCCCTGTGGGACGTGGCTCAGATCTCACCTCTCACACCTCGTGTGCTTCCCTTCCCCTGGGATCAGGGAGGGAAGCAGGGACAGTCATTCCTGGTGTCCTACGGGTCAGGAACTCAGCCTGAGGTGCAGTTCCTGGAGAAGGGGCTGGGAAACTCTTTGACACTGCAGCACTTTTGTGAAAATCTCTCACCTGAGGATGCAGGGGCTGCAGGTGGTTTGGGGCCTCAGGAGCTGCTCCAGCTGCATTCCCAGCCTGATCCTGTAGCTGGGATGCAGGAGTCCTCCCCAGTGCTGGGGATGAGGCTGCTGGTGGTGTTAATTGGCAGATGGGTAATGCAGGAGGCCAGAGGATGGACTTTCCTGGGTTTTGGACTGGCCCCCTCTGCACCCCCTGCCCTCTGTCCCTCGGTTTCCCCATCCCTACAACAAGTGGTGATGCTGAGCTGCTCCTGAGGGTCCCTGAGGTTACAGCACATAAACACCCTCCTGGCCCTTTGGGATGAGTGTTCCAGCAAGCTGTATCCCCCTCCAGGGGGCCATGAGGCACCACAGGCAGGTTATGGAGCTGTGCTGTGCCTGTCCCCTGCACAGACCCCTCCAGGGGCTGGGCATCACCTCGGCTCTGGGGCTCCCAGCAGGACCCCCTCCTGCCCAGAGCACTCCTTCACCCTCCCAAATCCTGCCCGTGTCCCCCCTGTGCTCTTGGCTCGGGTTGAACAGGAAAACTGTTGTCTTGTCGATCCAGCAATCCATGAAAATGCCTTCATTGTGTTCATCTCGTCGGCCCTGGGCCACATGCTGCTCACCTGCATCCTCTGGAGAATGACTAAGAAACACACAGTAAGTCCCGAGGTACAGACACTTTCCTTTCTTTTCTCTCTGCTGGGAGCTGGGAGGGGGCTCTGGGC
>NW_020956934.1:40473-43881 GCF_003031625.1 Empidonax traillii
TGCCCTTCCGCCAATTCACCGAGCCTGTCCCTGCCTCACTCCAGAGACCTGCAAAAGAAGCTTCCAGCAGTTGTTTGGCTGTAAGGTTTCCTAGGAAAGGAACTGTTGGGGGTGCTGGGGTTCCCCTTGCTCGCTGGGGAAGTGATGTGGGAATATCAGGAGCTCACAGTCATTCCTTGGCAGCTTTCCCATGGCTTCCTTTATTTATGTCACTCTTTTTCGGCCTGTAAGACCCTGGATCTCCTCCCCAGCACTGCCCTGCCCCTGCCTGGACTGAATCATCTCCCCTGCCCTGGCCATGGGTGGGATACCCTGAATCCTGGGCTCAGCTTTTGGCTGGCTGCAGGGAGACACTGAGGGGCTGGAGCGTGTGCAGGGAAGGGAAGGGAGCTGGGAAGGGGCTGGAGCAGCAGGAGGGGCTGAGGGAGCTGGGGGGGCTCAGCCTGGAGAAAAGGAGGCTCAGGGGGGACCTTCTGGCTCTGCAATCCCTGCCAGGAGGGGGGAGCCAGGGGGGGTCGGGCTCTGCTCCCAGGGAACAGGGACAGGAGGAGAGGGAACGGCCTCCAGCTGGGCCAGGGGAGGCTCAGGTTGGATGTTGGGAAGCTGCCAGGGCAGGGCTGGAGTCACATCCCTGCGGGGATTCAACAGCCAGTGGGTGAGGCACTTGGGGACAGGGGTCAGTGGTGGCCTTGGCAGTGCTGGAGAACAGTTGGACTCGATCTCAGAGGGATTTTCCACCCTTGATGATTCTGTGATTCCGTTACCCGAGGAGCAGAGGAATTTGCTCCTCCCTGGGTGGAAGGACAGGGGGCCCAGTGACACCGTGACTGAACGTGCCATCCCCTGGCATGGTGCCACCACCTGCCCTCCTCCTCCCACCCTGGAACTGTCCTGCTGGTGGGGGGGAGCTGCCCCTGGGGGGGTGTGGTCCCCCCAAAGCTGGGTGTCTCCCCAGGAGAGAGGAGCCCTCGGGGCCAGCCCTGAGCTGAGGCCACCGGGACAGTGTCCCTGTGTCAGCCCCGCACGGGGCCACAGGATGGAGCTGTTGGGTGGAGATGATGGGCACACGGGGCCACGGGATGGAGCTGTTGGGTGGAGATGATGGGCACACGGGGCCACGGGATGGAGCTGTTGGGTGGAGATGATGGGCACACGGGGCCACAGGATGGAACTGTTGGGTGGAGATGATGGGCACACGGGGCCACGGGATGGAGCTGTTGGGTGGAGATGATGAGCACACGGGGCCATGGGATGGAGCTGTTGGGTTGGGTGGAGATGATGGGCACACAGGGCCACAGGATGGAGCTGTTGGCTGGAGATGATGGGCACACGGGGCCACAGGATGGAACTGTTGGCTGGGCCGTGAGAGTGACGGGTGAGCTCCGAGGAGGAGGAAGGGGACAGTGCTGCGGGGTGACGCAGCTCCCACACTGGATGTGTCAGGGTGAAGCAGGTCCAGGGCTCATCACCCCTGGACAAGGGCACTTGCTGTCACTCTGCAGATCTGTCCTGTCCCAGGACTGAGAGCTGGGCTCCTGCTGGCAATCACTGCCGTGGATCCTCCATCCCAAGCGGGGTCTCCTGAGCTTGCCCTGCTCGCTCTCTGGGTTCCTCAGGCTCCAAGCCCTCTGCCCACGGCTGTTGGCCCCCAGTGGGCTTGGTCTGGCTCCTGTGACACCCGTGGCTGCCTTGACTCTGCAGGGAGGGGCAGCAGGGCCGCGGGAGGTGCCACTGCCACATCCTCCTCCCTGCTCTGAGGGCTGTGTCACTGCCGGGCTTGGGGGAGCAGGACAGGTTGGGCAGTGCCAGCTTAGCTCCCCGGGCTGAGGTTCATGGGGCTGCTTCAGGCCAGGGCACAAGTGATCCCTCCTTGTGGGTCACAGCACCCTGGGGACACATTCTGCCTCTGTTTGTGTCCCTTGTGGGGACTTTGTGTTCACCTTTGCTGCCCCCAGCCCTGGTGGGACAAGAGGGGACAGGGAGGGGACAGCTCCGGTCCTGTGGTGTGCCATCCTTCAGCAGAGGAAGCCGTGGGGTTCAGGTTCCCCAGGGCCAAACCTGGGGCTGTGTCCAGGACAAGCTCCATGTGAAGAGGTGGAAGGCTGGATGTGCCTGGAGGAGGGGGCCGGGGGTCTGTGTCCCTCTGAGCCCTGAGTCTGGCACTGCTTTTAACCGTGTCAGAGAGGGTGCAGCTCCCCAGGACTATCAGAGTTTCAGTGTGTGAGTGACAGGAATTGGCTGCGGGGGACAGGAATTTGTCTTGCAAAAGCTTGTCGTCCATCGGGGCTCGTGTTGCAACTGCAGCTCTGCCGGGGCAGGAAGGGGGGAAGGAACCGGCTGGTGATGGGGAAGTACCGGCGGTTCCAGTTGCCAGGGGGCAAATGGGGAGGGAGAGGAAAATAAAGCTCTGTAAGGGGAGAGGAGAAAGCAGGACAGAGGACGAGGGGAAGGGTCAAAGCAGAGGAGGGAGCTCCTGCGGGGAAGGAGAGTGGAGCCTGGGAGCCTCCAGCTGTGGCTGATCACAGCCCCCTGTCCCTGGGGTTGGCTTTGGTGTGGCAGTGCCCGCCCTGCCTGGCAGCTCTGCTGTTCCGGGCCAGCTGATCACCCTGAAAACCCTCCTTCCCCCGGCCCTGCCGCCCCAGCAGCACAGCAGAGCAGAGCAGTTTCACTTCTTGTTTGCAGACACGTTTCCTCCCCGCCCAGGGCTGGTGGCACCAGCACAGACACCGAGCTGTGTGTGGTGGCCACGGGGCCGGCTGGCTCATACCCAGCAGAGGAGGACATGGAGATACTGAGGGCTGGATCCCTCTGCTCTGGAGCCAGGCTGGGAGAGCTGGGGGGGCTCACCTGGAGAAGAGAAGGATCCAGGGAGAGCTGAGAGCCCCTTGCAGGGCCTAAAGGAGAGCTGGAAAGGGACTTGGGACAAGGGCATGGAAGGACAGGACACCAAGGGGAATGGCTTCCCACTGCCAGAGGGCAGGGTTAGATGGGATTTTGGGAAGGGTGGGCAGGCTCTGGCACAGGTTGGGCAGAGATGCTGTGGCTGCCCCTGGATCCCTGGAAGTGTCCCAGGCCAGGTGGGATGGGGTTTGGAGCGAACTGGGCTGGTGGAAGGTGTCCCTGCCCATGGCAGGGGTGGCACTGGATGGGCTTTGAGGGCCCTTCCAACCCAGCCCAGCCTGTGGCCAGTGCAGCTGGGCCCTGCTGTGCCCCCTCCCTGGGCTCTGTCCCGCTCTGCAGGGCACACAGGCTGAGCCCAGGCCCAGCAGCTCTGGGAACACCCCGAGCAGAGCAGCTGAGCAGGGCAGTGGTGCCTCTGGGTGTAAACCCCGTGTCCCCCCAGCCCGCGGTGCTGGGCAGGACGTGCGAGCAGGGAGCGCAGGCACCTCGGTGACCACGCGTGGTCTC
>NW_020956934.1:44100-55049 GCF_003031625.1 Empidonax traillii
CCGCTCTGCAGGGCACACAGGCTGAGCCCAGGCCCAGCAGCTCTGGGAACACCCCGAGCAGAGCAGCTGAGCAGGGCAGTGGTGCCTCTGGGTGTAAACCCCGTGTCCCCCCAGCCCGCGGTGCTGGGCAGGACGTGCGAGCAGGGAGCGCAGGCACCTCGGTGACCACGCGTGGTCTCACCCCAGCTCCCCGAGCTGGGAGTGCTGACACGGGCTCAGACCAGCCCTCTATAAATATCTGAGCTCTGTGACTGCACACTTTGGCCTCAGGCTTCCTGCAGGCACCCAGAAACCCTCTGGTGCTTGGGAGGTCCCTGGAGAGTGAGGTGCTGCCTTCTGAGTTAGTGTCACTTTGTCACCCCCGTCCCCATCAGGAACTGGGGGGGGGGAACTCATCAGGGTCCCTCTTCTTCGTGTCTAGAGGCCCTGGGGAATGGTGGCTCCCAGCAGCCTCCCCTCAGCCCTTGGAGCTGGGTGTGCAGGGCTGAGGCTCCCCCAGGATGGAAGTGGGAGACCCCCTGGTGCCTCTCGTGGGATCGGGGCAGCACCCCGGGCTGAGTGGGTGCAGCTGCTCTCCCCTCTCCCTCACTGTCCAGGCTCCTGCTCCTGACTCTGTATTCCCAGGGGAATGTGCCTCAGCTGCCAGCTGGGCACTAAACAGAATTTCCCTGTGGTTTCCTGGGCCAGAAGGAGAGCTGGGGCTGATGAAACCAGGGGGGCTGGCAGGGGACACGGGTGCCCCGGTCTGTCGTGCCAGGAGGAAATTGCAAAGCCAGGGTTGGCACTGCAGCTGCACCAGCCCCAGACAGGGCACGGGGGGTGGGGGGGAGCCTGGTGCCAGCTCAGCTTGGAGCACCCGGTCCTCAGGAGTTTCTTATCCCCCACTTCCCTCACAAGCAGCTGGAGTGTGGAGGTGTCAGGGGCTGCCTGGAGCTGCCAGCTCCTCTCCAGGGCACTCACCTGGGGGCTGCTGCCCTTGCTCCTGCTGCAGGACCCCGAGGTGTCCCCACAGGAGTGACCACGCTGGGTTCATCTCAGCACCCCGACCCTGCCCCGCTGGGTGCCCTCTGTGCTTCCGCTCCCCCAGTCTGGGCCGAGGATTATCCCGGGGATAATTAGGTGTTAATCACTAATGCCTGGGCAGGCCAGCTCAGCCCAGTGCCCCGGGGGTCACACCAGCACGATCCCCAGGGGCAGGAGGAGGGGCTGGGAGGTGGTACATGATGAGACAGATGCCCACGGTGGGCTAGAGGGAATGGCCTTAAGCTGAGGAAGGGCAGGGTTAGATGGGATATTGGGAAGGAATTGCTGGCTGGGAGGGTGGGCAGGCCCTGGCACAGGTTGGGCAGAGAAGCTGTGGCTGCCCCTGGATCCCTGGAAGTGTCCCAGGCCAGGTTGGACGGGGCTTGGAGCACCCTGGGCTGGTGGAAGGTGTCCCTGCCCATGGCACTGGATGGGCTTTGAGGTCCCTCCCACCCCAAGGTATTCCATGATCCCGGGAGGTTGAGCTGCCCCCAGGCTCCGGGCTGCCAGATCCCTGGAGTGCTGTGGGGGTGCAGGGCCTGTGCTGGGAACTCTCAGCCGTTTGTGCTGCCGTGGGACCGGGGTGCAAACAGGGCTGTTTGTGACCCACGTTTCCGGTGTGAAACCTGACATCAGCCCAGCTGCTCGGGGCGCTTACCCCGGCTGGCACCGCTGCTCACCCCACACCCTCACGGCCCAGCTGATCCCAGAGGGCCAGGAGCTGCTGGGGACAGGACCCTCCTCAGTCCGAGCAGGAAGGACCTGCCGGGCCCCTCAGGGTGGAGGTGGCGTCACCAGCGTGTCCCCACATGGGAAAGGGCTCGTCCTTCCTCTCTGGGTTTTCCTCCCAGGCTGGGCCCCTGGCGCGCGTTCCGGGGGGGGGGGAGATGGAAAGTGTGATGGGGCAATTTAAATTTTCCTTACTCTCAGCACTCCCTCGAAATGGAATTTCTGTCTCACGTGAAGTGTCAGACGAGGGGGAAATTCCCCTCCCGCCCGTGACAGCCCTGACTGTCTGTGGCATCCCCAACCTCCCCCGTGGGGCTGAGCCCCCCTTGCATCCCCCCTGTCCCAGGGCTCCCGTGCCTCCTCCGTGGGGTCCAGCCATGGTTCCTGTGCTCCAGGGGTCCCTGCACACCCCAGGGCTGTGTTTCCTTAGCTATCACCCTCAGTGTGATGGGAGAAAGAGAGGAAGGGGGGCTGGAGCCTGTGGCTCATAAGTGTTTTGGGGGTAGTGGACAGTGGGTTGGGGGACAGTGCTGTGGGGGACAGGCCTGGCCCCCAGGCTGCCCCCTTTGTGGAGGGCTGAACTCTGCTGGCACAGAAGCAGCAAGCTGGGCTGTGGGGTGCTGGCAGCATCCCCGTGCTCTGCCCCTGCTTGTTGGAGGCAGTGCTGGGGGGCAGGATGAGGCCCCTCCAGTGCCAGGGCAGGTCGGGCAGCGCCTCTGCCGCCCCAGCTGCCTCCCCTTCATGTGGTTTCCTCCTCCCTGGTGCAGTTGTGAGTGAGGGGGTACAGCACCCACTGAATTCTGCATGCCCAGGGGAGCAGGGGCCACCTGCAGCCGCAGGATCTGCCATCGGGCAGAGCCGTTGGCCGCTCCTCGGGGAGCCCCTCGTGCCCCCCAACACTGCGGGGGCTCCTGTCCACAGGGTCCTCCACGTCTGCTGGGGCCCCTGTGGCTCCTCTTGTTCTGTGTTCCCCCCCCAGGGCTGCGTGGGGCCAGGGCAGAGCTTCCCTGGGGTGGGGATGGGGATGGGGATGGGGATGGGGATGGCTGCTCTGCCATCTCCATGGTCAGCAGGGCTGAGGGCTCCTGGCAGGGACAGGGCACTGACCCAGCTCTGGGTCTCTTCCAGGAGCGCAAGTCGTACAAGTGGAAGCAGCTGCTCTTCTTCTTCACCTTCATCACGTTCGCGTTCGCCGTGTGTGTGTATTTCCACCACAACTGGTACTGCGGGCCCGGAGGTGAGGGGAGGGGCAGGGGGGCTGTGTGCAGAGAGGGACCCTCATGGGATCCCTGAGGCTGGAATAGCCCTCCCAGCCCACGGATCCCCCTGTGCCCCATCCCCACCTTGTCCCCCAGCCCAGAGCACTGAGTGCCACGGCCAGGCCTGCCTTGGACACCTGCAGGGCTGGGCACTCCAAACCTCCCTGGGCAGCCCCTGCCGATGTTTAATCACCCTTTCAGTGAAGAAGTTCCTCCTCGTGTCCAAAAATTCAGTCCCAGAAACAACTGAGATCATCAAGTCCAACCTGTGACTGATCCCCACCATGTCAACTGGGCCATGGCACAAGTGCTCCTAACTCCTCACACTTCTTCCTGATGTCCAGTGCCCTCCTAATGTGATGCCTCGCTTTCCAAATCCCATCCTAGGGGGGCTCCTCTGGGAGGGCTGGTGTCTGGCCTCACTGCTGTGTTCCCTCCTGCAGTGTACACCGTCTTCGCCTTCCTGGAGTACCTGGTTGTCCTCTCCAACATGGCCTTCCACATGACTGCCTTCTGGGACTTCGGCAACAAGGAGCTGGTGGTGAGCTCGCTGCTGGAGGACAAGCACTTCTAGCCAGCCCTGCTGCTGGGAACTGCTCTTCCTGGGGGAGGCAGAGAGCCCCTTCCCTCTCCTGCTGGGGCAGGGTGTTTGCTGTGGAGCCGCTGCAAGGCTCCTCCCGGGATCATGGGCCCCCCAGGGATCCTCCCGGGATCATGGGCCCCCCGGGGATCCTCCCGGGATTCTGGGCCCCCCCGGGAACCTCCCGGGATCATGGGCCCCCCGGGGATCCTCCCGGGATCATGGGACCCCAGGGATCCTCCCAGGATCATGGGCCCCCCGGGGATCCTCCCGGGATCATGGGCCCCCCGGGGATCCTCCCGGGATCATGGGCCCCCCAGGGATCCTCCCGGGATCATGGGCCCCCCAGGGATCCTCCCGGGATCCTGGACCCCCCAGGGATCCTCCCGGGATCCTGGGCCCCCCGGGGATCCTCCCGGGATCCTGGGCCCCCCGGGGATCCTCCCGGGATCCTGGACCCCCCAGGGATCCTCCCGGGATCCTGGGCCCCCCGAGTGTCTGTGCATGGTCCCTGGCTGTGCCTGCAGCCCTCATACAGGGAAGCTGGGGGCTCTTCCCAGGGCCCCCCTGCTCCAGCTCCCTGCCAGCTGTGGGAGGGCAGGACAGAGCAGGGCCAGGGACCTGCTGCCTGTTTCTTTGGGGTGTGCTCCGGGCAGAGCAGGATTCTGCTCCTGGCACTGGGGCACGGGGGGCTGGCCCTGCCCTGCTTGGCCTGGGGGTCTCATGGTTCCTCCCCCAGGCTGGGGGTCTGGGGACAAGAACTCAGAAAGGGCTGGTGGCCCTTTGGGCTGGCTCTGGGCACTGCTCTCCCATGGGACTGGGGCAGGATCCCAGCCCATCCACGCCTGAGTTCCCGGGAGGGGAGCGGGGAGATGCCGGCCCCTGAATGGACTGCGTGGAGTGGGACAGGAGCACCGGGGGCACAGCAGCTGTGGGAGCATCCACACTCTCCTTCCTGCCTTTCCCAGAAACCCCCCAGCAGCTCAGGCTGCTCCCAGGGGGCTGTGCCCCAGTTCCAGCCCAGTTTGGGGAGGAAGGGCAGGGGTGCTGGTGCTGGAGGTCCCTGCTCTGATATCCACATGGATTCCCCTGTGCTGTGGGGCTGGAGCTGGGAGCTGCTGGGGTCCAGCAGTGCCCCCCCTGTGTGGGCTCTGGCTGTGAGGTCACCGTGGGCACGGCTGGGTGGGAGCTGGGGGCTGGCAGCATCCCCAGGCTCCTCCTGGCAGTGCTGCTGGAAGGGGCTCCTGGAGCTGACGTGGTTTTGGGGAGCTCTGCTCTTGTCAGGGCTCATCCCACCCCACACCCAGCCGGGAAGGACCCTCCTTGCCCTTCCCCACTGAGAGTCCCCGGGGATGTCCCAGTGCTCATCCCTGCACTCCCAGGGCTGGGCAGAGCCTCCTCCAGCGGGAGCTGCGGGCCCTGGCTGAGCTGGGGCCGGGCTGGCTCCGGGGTGCTGCTGCGTGTCCATCATCAGTGTCCCCATCCACGGGCCCCATCCGTGTCCCTGCATGTGTGTGATGGCTTTGGGTGGAAATAAAGCACTGAGTATTTTTGTGAGCTCTTGGCAGACTCCACATCCACACCACTCCCAGCGGCATGGCCAGCGCATCCCAGCCCGGCCCAGGACCCCAAACCAGGGTGGGAACCGGAGTGGGATGCGGGACGTGGACCCTGGGAACTGAGACTGGAATGTGGGATGTGGATCCCAGGTGTTGAAGCTGGGGTGTGGGATGCTGATCCCTGGTGTCGGGGCTGGGATGTGGGATGTGGATACTGGGTGTCGAAGCTGGAATGTGAATCCTGGATGCAGGATGTGATTGCTGGGGTGTGGGTTCCGACTCCTGCCTGGGCTGGGGCTGGGATGTGGGACATGGCTCTGGGGTGCTGGATGAAGCCAGGGAAAGCTCAGCCAGGCTGGGAGCCAGCCAGGATCCGGGCTGGAGGCGTGGGACTCCCGGACTGAGCCCACCCCGCAGCTGGCGGCCCGTTCCCCACCCAGCCCCGGGGGCGCTGGCTTGGCTGCGACCCTGCAGATCCTGTGGATGCTGCATTCCAAGGGCCGGCTCAGCCCCGGGACGGGACCTGCAGCCAGGAGGGCTGGGGCGGCACTGCCGGGGGCCGGGGCTGGGCAGGGGCAGGGAAGCTGCCGGGGGCTCCGTTCCCCCTGCCCCGGCCAGGGCGGCCGTGGTGGGGCCCTGACCTCGCTGGGGCCGGCCCGGGAGCAGCTGGGAGGGAACCAGCCATGAGCTCATCCCTTTGCTGGGGCCGGGGCCGGGGCAGGGCTGTGTCCCGCTCGCGGCATCCCAGGGTCCCCACCTCGTCCCAGCAGCCGCTTCTCCCCTGGAACCCCCCGCTGCTCGGAGAGCAGGACGTGGCCCTGGGGACGCCCCACCGTGGGAGCAGGACGTGGCCCTGGGGACACCCCACCGTGGGAGCAGGACGTGGCCCTGGGGACACCCCACCGTGGGAGCAGGACATGGCCCTGGGGACACCCCACCGTGGGAGCAGGACGTGGCTGTGGGGTCCCCACAGCGGGAGCAGGACATTTCTTTGGATCCCCGATGGATTTGGCGCAGCCGGGACCCACAGCCCGTTGTTGTGAACCCCCCGGGCCGGGCCGGGCCGGGGCTGTGTCCCCTCGCCGGGGGCTCCCAGGGTGGGGGGCCGGAGGGAGCAGGCTTTGCCCCGGCTTACCCCGGGGGCTGCCCCAGGCGGGGCCGTGGGAGGGGGCCGTGGCCGGAGCCCCCCCCGCCCGCGGCTCCATCGCCCACGCCGGCCCGGCAGCCGCGGCCCCGGCCGGGAAGCGGCAGCGGGAACAAAGGCGGCTTGTGGCGGGCGCCGGGTCTCTGCCCTTCCTGCAGGAAGGCCCCGGGGCCGGACAAGGGGCCCGTGTCCCGGCTCTGGGGCCCTGCCAGGCCCCCCCGGATCCGCCAGCACGTGCCGGGGGGGCTGCGAGGGGGCGAGAGCGGCCGGGGATGCCACCGGACCCTCGCTGCCACCATGGTCAGCCACGGGAGCCGGGGACCCCCGGACACCCCTGGGCGTGGGGACACAGGGGTCTGCCCCGGGGAGCGTCCTCACGCCTGGGAAAGGTGGAGAGCACAAGACTCAGTGGAAACGGGCGGGTCTTTATTTGAGAAGCAGCTCGGGGGGCAGCTGGTTACGGGAGTCCCACTGCCCTGCGGAGCTCCGGCACGGGAATTCCCTGCTCTGGCTGTGCCAGCTCCGCTCGCCGCGGGGCCGGACATCCCCAGCACAGGGGTCACCCCGAACCCCCCCAGGAGCCCCTGGCATTGCCCCTGCAGCAGGACA
The DNA here is from genome assembly GCF_003031625.1 of Empidonax traillii. Taxonomy (NCBI): domain Eukaryota; kingdom Metazoa; phylum Chordata; class Aves; order Passeriformes; family Tyrannidae; genus Empidonax; species Empidonax traillii. Next base: position 51,004 of record NW_020956934.1, read on the forward strand.
GGGCCGTGCCGGGGCTGTGCCAGGGAGATGCTCCGGGATGGGCGGGCGCTGGGGCTGGCACAGAGGGCCCGGGGGGGCCCCTGCACACCCCGCTGGTGCAGGGGTGGGGATGGCAGGTCCCTGTGGGGTGCTCAGGGCAGGAGCAGGTTTGGCCACCCCGGGCACCCCTCCTAAGGAAGCATCGCTGTGCCAGGGCCGGAGAGGTGTCACCCAAAGGAACGCTGACAGCCAGGGCCGGCGGGCCGGCGGGGCTGGGGGGCCCTGAGGGCTGGGGGAGCCCCGGTGCCCCCGGGGCAGGCGGCCAGTTAGTGCAAACAAGGTCTGTATTATTAAAGCTGGCGGCGTCGGGCTGGCGGCCCCGGGCCCACTGAGGAGCAGCACCGGGGCGGGCGGGGGGCACGTGGTGGTCTTGGGGAACGGCGGGGCCGGGGCAGGGGCAGGATCGTCTCTCGCTTGCCCTGTCACAAGAGGACACAGGGCTTCTTGGGCTTGGCCGGGGCGGGGTTGAGCACGGCCCGCACGGCCTCGGTGAACACATCCTTGATGCCCTCCTGGTTGAGCGCCGAGCACTCCAGGTACTTGACGGCACGGATCTGCTTGGAGAGGCTGATGCCCTGCTGGGTGGTGATGGGCGCCTGGTTCTGCTCCTTGAGCCGCTTCATGGTCTCGGGGTTGTTCCTCAGATCCTTCTTGGTGCCGACGAGCAGGATGGGCACGCTGGGGCAGTGGTGGCACACCTCGGGGTACCACTTGTGCTTGACGTTCTCGTAGGAGGGCGGGCTGGCGATGGAGAAGCAGATGATGAAGACGTTGGTCTGGGGGTAGGAAAGCGTCCGCAGGCGGTCGTACTCCTCCTGGCCGGCCGTGTCCCACAGGTTTAAGTTTATAGTCCTGCCGTCCACCGTGTTCTGGGCGCTGTAGTTGTCGAACACGGTGGGGATGTACTCCTTGGGGAAGGCGTTGGTGGTGTAGCAGATGAGCAGGCAGGTCTTCCCCACCGCCCCGTCACCCACCACCACGCACTTGATGCTCTGCATCCTGGCGTCCCTCGCGTCCCCTCAGCAGGCTGTGGAGAGGGAGAGGGTCAGGGCTGGCTGAGGCTGAGTCACCCCCCTGCTCGGACACCCCGGGGCCAGACGGTGCAGGGGGACCACAGTCCACTCAGCCTTGGTTCCCCCTCCAGCCCACAGCCCGGATGAGCTCCCTGGCCAGGCACGTCCCCCCAGCAGCCCCCGAGGTGTGCAGAGACCGCCCAGTGGGGACCCACCTGCCCTGACCCATGGATGAGACCTGTGCCAGCATGGCTGGCGTGCACGGGGCCCACACTGACCCCAGGCTGACGTGTCCATGCCAGCCAGGCTGTGGCAGCATCCTTTGCCGTGCCATGCCATGCCATGCCATGCCCTGGAACAGGGCAGGGAGCAGGGGCAGGGCTGGGCTGTGGCAGCGTGTGGGACACCACAGTGTGCCCCAGCCCCAGTCCTGCCCACACTGAGCGGGGCCAGGGCCGGTCCTGGCGGGGCAGAGGCCAGGTTGGTGCCAAGCCCCGGGGCCGACATCCGCCCCAGCAGCTGTGTTTATCCCGATCCCGGCACTTCCCTTCCTCGGCTTCCCTCTGCAATTCCCATTAAGGGCCGCATCCTGCTCCCCTTCCTGCCGCTGAGCCCAGCCCAGCTGAGCTGGGGACACCACACGGAGCTGGGCAGGAGGGTGTCCACCCCCTGGGGCGGGCAGCCCCTTTCCCACTGGGATCTGGCCATGGGCAGCTGGTGCTCACTGGAGGGATCCCAGTGGGAAGGTGGGAGCCCCGGCTCGAGTGGCACCACGATGGGAGGGAGCAGAGGTGCCAGGGCGGAGAAGCCGCAGTCCCAGAGCCCCGGGCTGGGGGTTCCCCTTCCCCAGAGCCCCCCGGGGCTGCAGGGCCGGGAAGGGGGGATGGGGCTGAGCCCCTGCCCCAGCCCTGCCGGCCCCTGCCCCCCTCGGATGGGGAAGTCGCTCTTCCTCTTCCCGCCCTGACACGCGGCTTCCTGCGCGAGGCTGCGCCGTGACCCCCGCCCTGCCTGGCCACCAACACCCCACCGGGGCCACCGACACCCCGCCGGGCCTCAGTGTCCCCCTGCAGACCCACTGCCATGGCAGGGGACCCCCAGAGCCTCAGCGTGGGAACGGGGAGCAGCGGGGCTGGCGCAGGGTCCCCACCCCCAGCAGGAAGCTGCTCGTCCAGAGCAGGATCCCAGGGGGGTCACAAACAACCCCCGGCCCTCTCAGCCTCCTCTCTGGGAGAAAACTCAGCCTGGAGGGTTCCTCGCACCGGTTTGCACCAGTGCAGTGCCCCAGGGCCTGGGGGGCTCAGCCTGGGGCAGTCCAAGGTCACCAATGCTCCCAGCACCCGCGGGCACCCCAAGGTCACCACCCCAAGGTCACCGGTGTCCCCACGGGCGCCCCGAGGTCCCTGTAACTATTTGCCTGCTGGGTAGCCATCCTACAACACACACACTCAGTGGGGCTCAGCTAAGTGTCCCCACTGCCCCCCAGTCTGGGGTCCCCTGGCTGCCAGAAAGGGCTGGTTGAGGGTGGGGCATTGGGAATCCCCTGGACTGGGAGCCAGCAAGGCTCACCCAGCTGAGGTGGCACTGGGAGGGGTCCCAGAGCAGCCCCAGACACCAGGGCAGGGAGGGCGGGGGCAGCTGAGCAGGGGCCCCCAGGGGGAGGACAGGGAAGCCACCGTGGCCAGAAATGGGGGTGGGGGGCAGCTCGCCTGAGGCACAAGGAAAGGGACAAAGCAGTGCCCCCCTGCCCACAGCTCCCCATCCCTCGGGGAGCAGAGTGACCCCCGAGCACCAGCTCTGGCCTTGTGACAATCCCACTGAGGGACATGGCAAACATGGCTTACCCTGAACCCAAACCCTGCACCCCCAAACTGGCCACTGGCACCCTGGGATGAGCTGGCACCATCCCCATCCCCATCCCAGGAAAGGCCCAGGCTGAGTCAGCGGGGCTGAGGAAGGGGATGGGGCACATGAGGAAATGCTCGTGCCCATGAGAGCATCCTGTGGGGAAAGGGGGAGAAGGAGGAGGGGGAAGGGACAGTGGGCAGGGGGCCATTTCTCCATCACCCAGCAGCTCTGGGGCCGTGGAACCCCAGAGTGGCCCCAGGTTTGTACCAGCACCCAGCAGATGTGGGCACACGCGGTGCCCGTGAAGGGGCCGTGGTGGGATCCTGGCGCTCACACGGGAAGGTTCTGGCAGTGCCAGCGCCAAGTACGAGGTGCCAGTGGCACGAGGAGGGGACCTGCAGGCACGGCTGTGCTGCCCACACGCACAGGGCAAACGTGAGTGTGCCCCCCGGCCCTCCACCCCAGCCCCCCTGCTGCCAGCTCTGACAAGGCCAGCTCTGTTCTCCCAGCACATCCACAGCCGGCAGCACCTTTAACCCCTTCTGCCCCCCAGGAATGCTCCGTGGGGCTGAGGGGCACAGCCCACGGGGGGCACAGCCCGAGGGGGCACTGCCCCTTCCCAGCCCCACGGGAGGGGACCCAGAAGAGGAAGAGTGGGAGCGAGGAGGGGGCTCAGCACCCTGACCCCAGCGGGACCGGGGCCACTCCCCACGCTCAGACCTGGATGCTGGAGAGAGGCTGGGGGTGGGCAGGGGGGCTGTGGGTGATGCACGGCGATCCCCCCTCCACTCTCCCTCTCCCCGGGACGGGAAAAGCGACTCATCTCTTCTTCAGCAGAAAGGGGAAGCAAAACCCTCCGTCAGAGCTCCCAGCCGGGGCAGCCCCCGGGGGTTTCCGCCAGGGGAGCGGAGCAGCCGCTCCCGTGGGGTCCCCTCCCACTGCCAGCACCGTCCCACGGCCCCCAAACCCGACCCCACCTCCTCACACTGACCCTTCACCCCCCAGACACCCCCTGGGCCCCACAGCCCCTGCACACCCCACACCCCAGAGCCCACGCCGTGCCCCACTTGGGGCCCCTGGGCCCACCCTGGGCCCCCCACCCTCCCCGGACACCCCTCCCTGGCCGGCGGGTCCATCGCAGACAGACAG
>NW_020956934.1:57905-91676 GCF_003031625.1 Empidonax traillii
GCTGGGCAGGCAGCACCGGCACCAGCACCAGCACCACACCTCTCCATGGCACAGCCAAACCCCACACAGGGCACAGCCCACACCTGCCTCCTGGCACCACCAGGACTATCCCTGGATGCTCCGGGTGCTCCATGGTCCCAGTGCCTCCCATCTCCCCCAGGGCTCTCGGGGTGCCACGGGTGTCCCTGCTCTGACTGTCACGGGGCTGTGGCACTGACTCAGTGCCTGCTGGGGGGGACCACGGAGACCCTGTGGGTGGCCCTGGGGTGGCCCAACAATGAGCACCCACTGCAGGGGGGTGCACCCACCCCATCCCCCCAGGGACAGCCCCGGCTGGGCCGTGGGTGCTGCACACGTGGGACAGCAGAGCAGGCGACGTGTGAGTGGTGCTGCAGTGTCTGTGTGTGTGTGTGTGACATGTGTGTGAGTGTGACATGTGTGTGAGTGTGACATGTGTGTGAGTGTGACATGTCTGTGTGTGACATGTCCGTGTGTGCATGTGTGATGTGTCTGTGTGTGAGTGATGTTCCTGCAGGGCAGTGAGCAGGGGGGGCAGTGGGGTCAGTGCAGGAGGGAGTCATTGGGGTCACTGTAAGGGGGTCACTGGGAGTCACTGCGTGCAGGGGGGTCAGTGGGGTCACAGCAGAGGGGTCAGTACAGGGGGGTCCATGGGCCATGCAGTGCCCTCGCTGTGCAGGGCAGCCCCTGCAGCGCCAGCCCGGGGGTGTGGCTGCAGGGCCGGCGGGTGCAGGACCGGGGGGTGCAGTGGGTGCAGTGGGTGCAGTGGGTGCAGTGGGTGCAGTGGCCCCGCAGAGGGGATTGGGCCGGGCTGGTTCCGTCCCCGCTCTGTCCCAGCAGCTGCCAGTCCCACTGCCTCCTGAAACTGCTCCTCTGACACCCAGACCCCGTTAACCTTCGTTAACCCCGGACCCTCGTTAACCCCACATCCCCGTTAACCCCGGACCCTCGTTAACCCCGCATCCCCGTTAACCCCGGACCCTCGTTAACCCCACATCCCCGTTAACCCCGCACCCTCGTTAACCTCGCATCCCCGTTAACCCCGGACGCTTTTTAGCCCCGGAGCCTCTCTAGCCCCGGACCCCCGTCCCCGTCGGACCCTCGCTATGCCCGGCAGCCCCGTTATCGTCGGACCCCCGGCAGCCTCGGTAGTGCCGTTATCCCGGACCCGCGTTAGCCCCGATGTCCTCCGCAGTCCCGATATCCCCGGCACTCCCGTTATCCCCGTTATCCCTCTCCGGGCGGTCCCGCTGTCACCGCCCCCGCCCTGGTCCCGACGGGCGGCTCCTCCCGCCGCCCCGACCCGGCCCCGGGACCCCTCGGGACCCCTCAGGACCCCCGGCCCCGGGACCCCCCGGCCCTCCCCGGAGCCCCCCCGAGCCCCGGCCCCGCACTCACCCCGGGGCATGGCGCGGCGGCGGCGCGGGGCCGGGGCAGGGCGGCAGGAGGAGGGCGAGGACAAGCAAGAGGAGGATGAAGAGGAGGAGGAGGAAGTCTGCGGCCGCCTCCTCCCGCCGCCCCGGGCGGTCCCGCGGAGAAACTTCCCCCGCCGCGCCCGCCCCCCCGCCCGCCGCTTCCTTCCTCGGGGTCCCGGGGGAGCGCAGCCCCCGCGCCCACCGCCGGTCCCGCGGGACGCCCCCCGCGGGGCTGCCCCGGCTGCGGGGACCGGCACGGGGCTGCGGGGACCGGCACGGGGCTGCGGGGACCGGCACGGGGCTGCGGGCAGAGGCTGCCAAGGGTTCGGGGCAGGACTCCCGCACACCCCCGCACCCCACCGGACCATCCCGAGCAGGGACCTGCAGCCCCCGGGGCCGGGCTGGGAGCAGAGACCCTCGCCCGGCTGCCTGGCCCCCACCCCTGGCACTCACCCGTGACCCCACTTACGACACGCCCCACTGGGGGCTCCCTGGGGAGCTGGGGGGGTGAAACCCCCCACCCTCGGGCTGCCTCGGGGTCGGGGTGGGGACCAGATGCCCTGGGGGCGCCTGGAGTCACCCTGCTGCACCCCGAGGGGAACGGGGGGTCCTGCGGCTGCTGTGGAGGCAGAACCCCCCCGAGCAGAGCCTTGTCCTTCTGGACCAGGGCCAGAGGAGCCCCAGGTGCTCTGAGAGTCCCCACAAGGGCCGAGACCCCCAAGCTGGGGGTCCCTGGGGCAGGAGGGGCTCTTGGGGGTCCCCCGGGGCTGGAGGCAGTTCCCTGGGCAGTGAGTGGCCTGTCCCCATCTTCATCCCGAGGTCTGCAGGTGTGGGACCCCCTGCTCTGTCCCCCACACCAGCACAGGGGACCGGGACTGGGACCCAACTGGGAACCGTCAGCCTGGAGATCCCCAACCCCCTGTTCCAGTCCGGGCACTGCCGTGGCACTGCGAGGTGCCCGCCCTGCAGCCTGGGACCCCCATCCCGCACCCTGGGGCACCTGGCTGACCACGGGCACCCCCTCTGGGAACAAGGGTGACACTTCCAGGAGCAGGGTGGGGCAGGGGGCGACCTTCCCGTGCCCCCCACGGGCTGGTGGGCTCCGGGCAGCGGTGGCACCGGTACAGCAATGGCACCAGGAGCGTGAGGCCCTGGAGGTGTCAGAGCTCTCAGGAGGTGCCAAAGTGTCCCCGGTCCCACTGCGAGTGAGAAACCACGTGGTTGGGCGTCAAAACAGCTCTGCCCAGTGTGACGGAGTGCTCTGAGGGGTTGGGGTGCTCTGACAGTCTGGGTGCTGTGACACGTTGAGGTGCTCTGAGGCGTTGGGGTGCTGGGATGTGTTGGGATGCCGGGATGTGTTGGGGTGCCCTGACGAGCCCAGGGCGCTGGGATAAGGTGGGGAGCTGTGACAGTCCGTGGTGCCGTGGCGCTCCCCCCGGTCTCGATGCGGTGTCCGGGTCACCCATCCAGGCTCCGCCCGGGCCCGACCCTGCTGAGCTTCCCCGCCCGGCGTGGCTGCTCCGCCCCCTCTGTGACCGCCAGGGGGCGCTGCGCCCCAGCAGCGCGCGCGGGTGGGCGGCAGCAGGGGCGTGGTTAGCCGCCCGCCCCCGGTTGGCCCCGCCCCTCAATGGGCGTGGCCAGACGTGCTCCCGCCCCCTGTGGACGCGCGCGCGCGGCGGCGCCAGGGCCCGGTGCGCAGCGCGACGGGCGAAACCACCGCGAGCGGCGCGGGGGGGGTGGGGGTGGTATCTCAGCCCACACGCAGCGAGGGTTCTGAGCGGTACCGCTGCGAGAAGGCTGAGGGTGGACGGAGAGAGCCGGGGGGAGGTTAAGGGAGAGAGGGGAGCGGAGCTGTCCCGGCATAGGGGCGGGTGGCGAACGGGGTTATCCCGGGAAGAGCCCGCTGCGTGCGGGGCGATTGGGGCTGCCCCGGGCGGTACCACTGCGGCGGGGGGGGCTGGGCTGGGAGAGCCCACTGAGGGCGGGGGGGCCGTTCCGGTGCCCGAGCGCGGCGGAGCTCGGCGGTGCCGGGATAGCGGGACAGCCGGGACCGCCGGGACCACCGGGGCAGCCGGGACCCTCGGGCCGATGCCGAGCAGCAGCTGACGGCGGCGGGCACGCGGAAATGGAGCGGCGGCCGGGCCGGGCCGTGCGGGCGCTGTGCGGCCTCTCCCTCGCCCTGCTGCTGCTGCTGCTGCCGCCGCATCCCGGCAGCGCCGAGCGGGCCCCCGGAGCGCACCTGGACGACACGGCCATCGCAGGTGAGACCCGCCGGGACACCCCCGGCACGGCCCCGCCCCAGCCCCGCTTTGGGGCCGTTCCGCGGGGATTTGGGCAAAACGCGCGCGGAGCCCCCGCTGGCCCCGGGCTGGGACCCGCCGGGCTCCGGCACCCAAACGCCCCGTGTTTGTTGTCGCGGCGGCTCCGGCTTTTGGGGCCGAAGGGTTTGCGTTCCGGCTCGCCCCGGGGCAGCCGCATCCCCGGGAGCGGCCGGTGGGCTTTGGGGGGGTTGTCGCTGTGTCACCTGTTCGCCCGCCGCGATGAGGGGCCGGCAGGGAGCCGGGGCCGCTCCGCAGTCCCGCGGGCTAGGCTGTGTTTAGGGACGTTCCCAGGTGTGGGACATTCCCGGGATCGTGTCCGCCCGCTCCGGGGACGGAGCGGTTCCCATCGGAGGAGCGCAGGTGGCAGAGCCCTGGCTCCCAGCTGGGCTGGGTCCCCCTCTTCTCATCCCCTCCGCCCCCAAAATCACCCCCAGCAGAAAAGGCAGAAGAGCGCAGCCCCTGGGGATTCTCCCCCCTGGAGCCGGGGACACCTCTGTGGGCTCCGTGTCCTTGTGACAGACCCCGAGGTCAGCGCTGGAGCCCGATCCATAAATCCTGCTGGGAACTTTGGGAGCGGGACGGGAGTCCCCGGGGGTCCTGCACCCCACTGAGCCGTGTCCCTGCCGGTGAGGGGGCCAGGAAGGGTTCTGCAGAGGGAGTCTGGGATGGGATTCAGCTCCCAGGAAGCCAAAACGCTGAGCACCACGTGCTGCTCAGCCCCCGGCAGGCTCCGAGCCCCCAGCGCCCGCATCCAGAGGATCCCACCTGGGCCTTTGGGCAGGAGAAAAGGTGCGGAGCGATTCCAGACCTTCGTTTTGGTGCTGTGTTGGGCCAGGGAGCAGCTCTCCAAGCTGGAGCTCAGGAAAGGATTTTGGGTGTAGGAACAGGTGCTTGGGTGTTGGGTGTTCGGATGGAAGACCCCGGGAAGAGTTTGGCTTTGTGAGCAAAGCTGGGCGGTGGGAACAGGGCAGGGAGCAGGCCCTGGAGCTGCGGTGCCAGCAGAAGGACCGGGGTCGGTGTGTGATCCCTGGGCAGGGGGATTGTTCTTGGATGGGCTCTGTGACTCCGCTCTCTGTCCCTGTGAGAAGGGGCTCCTCGTCCCCTCTCCGTGTGCTCCGAAATGCTCAGGCCAGTTCACATCCAGTCTGCTCCACTAAGGAAACTGGATCTCTGCAGTCCTCTCTGAGGCAAGGTTTGTGCCTCCAAGGAATTTCCAGCGGAGTTATTTTTGGAGGCCCTGCAGAAGTGTGGCAGCCCGGGTGATTCAGCTGCTGGCCCTGCTTTGGCTGCGAGCGGAGGCAGCGCCGGGCCGGGAACGGCCCCGGTCCAGGTCTCCAGTAAATCCCCCCGGGATGGGCTGTTCCCGCGGGACAGGTGCTTTTGGTCACTCCTGGTTTTCCCAGCCTTGCTCTGGTCGCTGCTGGGTCTCCTTCCACACCTTCAAGGCAGTAGTAACAGGTTTGGAACCCCAAATGCGCAGAGGAGGGGTGGGTTTGTGTCCCCTGCTCCGTGTCCCTTCCCGGGGCAGGTCCGAGGGGCTCCCACAGCTCCCTGTGTGCTCTGGGCTCTCCCGGCCGTTTGCTTTGGAGCTTTGGGAGCTGAGAGCAGGGACTGTGCTCGGCAGGCACAGCAGCCGCTTCCCCCGTGTTTTCTTTCCCTGGAAGCAGAACGTGCCGCCCGTGGCGGGTCCCGCCGGGCCGAGAGGCACGGGTGGGTGTTGGACGGCGTTTTGAAAGTGAAACTGCTCGTTTTTGACACATTTTTCTAAGGGGGCTGGTTTTATTCTTGAACCGGCGTGGCAGGATGGAAATGATAAAATAGCAGCAGCGGCTGCTTTTCCCTGGAAGCAGGGAAGCGTTTGTAGAGAGCAGGAGCCTGAGCTCCAGCGCTCCTGGGGCTGCCGAGATCCCCCTGCGGGCTCGGGGGATGCAGCAGCAGGTTTTGGGGAGGATTAGGGAGCAGATCCCGGTTCCTCAGATACTCTTTTTTTAAGCGGGAGTTTTTTGACACGGGCAGCGTTATCCGTGCAGGATAATCAGAGCTGGTGACTGAACCCCGGGGAAAATCAGATTTTTCTCCTGGCTTTGACTCACTCAGAGGCAAATCGAGGGCTTTAATCTTTCATCTCTAATCTTTTCCTGCCGAGATCAGGTTGAAGCTTGGTTCCACTCGGCGGCACAGGAGCCATTTCACAAGGCAGAGACGCTGAGACAGAGGAGGAGAGGGGGGTTGGAACCAAGAGCAGCCCAAAGGGCCTCTCCCAACAGGCAAGTTTTGCCCCAGTCCCAGGTTTGGGAAGCTCCCGGTGTCCCGGTGCTCTCACAGGATGTGTGACCGTCCCACACCTCATTGTTTTCACCCGCCCCTGGTTATTTTTAGCCCGAATTTGTCAGGCCACAGCCCAGCCCCGGGATCTTTTCACACCCCCTAAAAGGGGCGAACGAGGTTCCTCGGGGACAAACTGGACTTTCAGGGATCTTTTTTTCCCCTCTTTCCACTCACTGTAATGGGGCTGCTTCCCACACCAAGCAGGATTTGTTTATTTTTCTGGTCCTTATCAGAACGTCCTCGGGGGCCGTGTCAAACGCTTTGCACAAGTTTTAGGTGGGTTTGGGTCAAAAGTTTTAAATTCCCTCTCATTTAGGATATTAAGCTGCTCAGAGGCCTCTTCTTTGTTAAGTCACATCAGCTGGGACCAGTTCCAGGGATTTAAAAGATGGTTCTTGTTTTCCTTGTTTGCCCTCTGTGCAGCCCAGCACAGGTGGGCACCTTCAGGTTGGGATTCAGGTGTGTTTGTAGGAGATCCAAGGAAAACTGCCTGTGAAGGGGCAGGGATCTGAAGGACTGGAATTCACTCCTGGTTCCTTTAGTGGTGACGCCTTCCACCTACAGACAGATCCAGACCCACCTCCGTGCAATAATGTGGAAGTGGTGCCCTGAGCTTTATTTCACTTTCTATGGAATTCCTTCCTGTGGCCTTGCATCCATACGGATGAAAGGCTGTGTCTCCATGCTCTGCCTGTGCCAGGAGAGGTCTGGGGTCTCAGATCAGGGATCCTGGTGTGAATTTTCCCTCTCTGTCTCCTGCAAGTTAAGGGATGGGCTCTGGGCAGCGTGTTGGGATTGAGGCATTTTTGGGGAGACAGGGAGCTCGTGTGCCAGGCGCTGGTGGGGGCTGGACTCTCAGGGGCAGGGATAGGACAGGCTTTGGTGGCTCTTCCTTATGCCAAGCAGCTCTTCCTTCCCTTCCCTTCTCCTTCTCCCTGCCCTGTTTGCTGCTCCCCTGTGTTGATTCCTTGATCACATTTGCTCTTGTTCAAGTGGTTTAGAACACAGGTTATAAAAATATCCAGACTGTACCCAAAGAAAACCTGGAGGGCTGTGCCCAGGGTTATTTCTGGTTTTGCCTGGGGCACCTGCACTTAAACCCACAGACCATGCCATTGGACAGAGTCAGCACGAGGAGGGGAGGCTGCAACCACAGCCTTTGAACTGGCCATTGATTCCCAAGGGGGAAACACTCATTTCTGGGAGAGGACACTGCCCAGGCACTGTCTTGGAGCATCCCTGTCCTTGCCATCCCAGGACCCAGGGGTTTATTGGAAGCGAATCCTTTGCTGCTAAACCTTGGAAAGTGATGGGTTTGGACTCCTGGCAGGACTCCTGAGCAGGACGTGGCCTCAACAGAGCCTTTGGAAGCTCCACGATGCACCATCCTGCAGGGTGGGAACGGGGCTGGTTCTCCTTGATCTCCCAGTCTGAACGTTCCCGTCCCGGAGGGAGCGGAAGGTGACGCGGGTTCAGCTCTTTGGTGGTGCTGGTTTGCGTCACCCACCCCTGTGCCAGGATCCACGTCTGTGCCCTGTCCCTGTGCCAGAGCCGCTCACTCCGGCAGCGGCAGGGAGCGGGATGCTGCAGGAGCTGCCTCTGGGAAGGCAGGCAGGAGGTTGGATAAAGCCCACGGTGTCCATTGAGACGCCGCTGTCGGTGGGAGGTTGGACTCGACGCTCTCGAGGTCTCTTCCAGCCACCCGGTATTCCAGGATTCTGTGATCCGGCTGCTCTCTGAGCTCAGTCCCCTTGTGGTGCTGTGGGAGCAGGACCAGGACAGGATTGCATCCTGCTATTCCCCAGCCCCGGCAGGTGCATGGGCTGCCTTGTCCCAGCACACCCTCCCTGCAGTGACTCCTGCAGCGTGTCCTTCCCTTGGGGCTGGGGAGCTGGTGGGACACAACCTGCAGCTCTCCTTGCTTTGGTAGAACACTTCCCGAAGGAGCCTTTACCTCCAGGACTGGCGGGTTTTGCAGTTTAATTAAATCCTTTCAGGTGTGCACGTTCTCTGAGTAGGGCTCACACCTGTGAGCAGCAGCTTCAGGCTGGGCAAGGGAGGAAGAGCCGTTGTGAGAACTTGGAAAAGCCTGCCAGGAAACAGGCTGTGTTCTTCCCCTGCTCGGTTGGAAGCCACAGTGGATTGCACAGCCTTGGGAATGGAACTCATCTCGAGGAATTGCCGTTCTGAGAGGAGGAGAAACTGTGTTCTGGCAGCAAACCATGGCCTCGTGTGGAGGAGGAGGAGCGGGGCTGGCTGGGCAGCACTGGGAGTGCTGGGACCTCCTGCTCATTCCCTTCCCTGCTGGGCCCTGGAACCTGGAGCGATGCTCAGCTGGATCAGAGAGGGGATTTTAATTTAAAGTCTCGTTAGATTATTTATTTACTCTCTGCAAGCCCCCTGTGCTCCTCGGGTGGTCCTTTCCAATGGGAGCAGTGCAGGTGAAGCCGGAGGGAAATGGATCTTCTGCTCCAAACTGGGCCTTTCCCTCGGTGGGTGCACATACCCATGTGGGAAGTCCAAGGCAGCAATCCCCCTGGCTGTACTTTGCTCTCAGGAGGGGATGGAGCAGTAAATGTGTGATGTAGGAGCCTCCTGACATCCCTTAACCCGGGACACTTTGATGATCTTGGAGCAGAACCTCATCCCAAAGGGAGTAAGAGGGAAAAGGAATTTGCATTTCTGTTGCCTGTTCAGTTTCTTGTGGGTATGTTGGTACATCCTGATTCCATGTGAGGGCTCTTCCTTCCTCCTCCTCCAGGCAGGGGAAGGCTCTCTGTCCAGTGACACCGCAGGGGAGCTACATTATCCTTCAGAGAGTTGTGGCTCGTGATCTGCCCAGTTTTTGGTGAAGGAAGGGAAGTAAAAGGCCATCCTGGTGCAATTCCATATAGATTGAGTATTGGCAGGGGCTGCCCAGGGAGGTTTGGAGTGCCCAGCCCTGCAGGTGTCCAAGGCAGGCCTGGCCGTGGCACTCAGTGCTCTGGGCTGGGGGACAAGGTGGGGATGGGGCACAGGGGGGATCCATGGGCTGGGAGGGCTTTTCCAGCCCCAGGGATCCTGGGATTCTGTGGTTTGTACTTAAAAGCCTCTTTCTGTGAGCAGGTGGTTGAAAAGCAGCAGTTTTCCCTGAGGTTATCCCTGCCCTAAAAACTCTGCTGCTTGCCCGCCTTGGAGGCTGCCCCAGTGGCAGAGGCGGTGGTGGCTCGTGTCCCACGGTGGCTCTCCAGGGTCAGTGCCAGGCTTGGACACCCTTCAGCTTCTGGACTGTGCCCAGCCTGGCATTCTGCTGCTCAGAGCCCTAATTACACAAACCAATTAGTGTAGAAAAAGCTGTTTCCTTCATTAATTAGCTTTGCTTTCAATCCAGAGAGGGAGAAGTAAACTGAACAGGTGGAGCAAGCAGGCAGAGCTGTGGTTCTTCCTGGGCAGCTCTAGGATTGCCACTGGAACTGACTCTTTGGTAGCTGGGGGTGTTGATTGTCCTGGGTGGTCCAGCTGCCTGGAGCCCACTGTGGATACCTGCAGGAGCAGGGCTGGGATGTACTGGAAACGGGAGACTGGACATTACCTGGTGTCAGGTGAAGGTCTGGGAATCCCCCCAGCTGGAAAAGAAGGTTTCATTGCCCTTCATTATGTCAGTCAGGTGCTCTTAAGGAGAAATTCCTCTGTGTGAGGGTGGGGATGCCCTGGCACAGGTTGCCCAGAGAAGCTGTGGCTGCCCCTGGATCCCTGGAAGTGTCCCAGGCCAGGTTGGACGGGGCTTGGAGCACCCTGGGCTGGTGGAAGGTGTCCCTGCCCATGGCAGGGGTGTCACTGGATGGGCTTTAAGGTCCCTCCCAACCCAAACTAGTCTGGGATTCTGTGGATAAGGGGGATTTACCTCTCCTCTGCCTTCTCCCTGTTACCAGGTGCAGCCTTAGGACCTGCTGCTTCCCCCTCCTGCCCTCAGGCCTTTGTTTGCTGCTGGAATTTGGGGATGTTTCATGTTCCTGAGCCATCTGCTCTGCTCCTGTGGCTGATCCAACTGGGACCCTCTGGAACACTTTAATTCCTTTTCTTTCACCTAGTCCCTGCAGTCCTGCCCCTCTCATTTCCTGGCCCTTCCATGACTCTGTCAGGTCAGTTTTAGGAGCTGATGCTGGAGACTCTTTAATGAGGCCGTTGCTCCATCACTCCTGCAGAGCACAGGGGAGCCTTGAGCAGCTCCTGCCTCAAACTGAGCCTCTGCCAGGGCCTGCCCACCCTCCCAGCCAGCAATTCCTTCCCAATATCCCACCTGTCCCTGCCCTCTGGCAGTGGGAAGCCATTCCCTGTGTCCTGTCCCTCCATCCCTTGTCCCCAGTCCCTCTCCAGCTCTCCTGGAGCCCCTGGAAGGGGCTCCAAGGTCTCTGTAATAATAATTCCAGCACTGTGAGCGATAAGGGTGCGAGGCAGGGCTGTGCCCAGCTGATACATTCATTTTCCCTGGCAGTCCAGGCCCAAGTCCCCAGCCCTGCTGGGTGTCAAACCCTCAGAGGAGCCGGAGGAAACCCTTGGGGAGCCACACGTGTCTCTGCCCGTGAATTGTCCCTGTTTGTTTTCCCCCCATGAAACAGTACCGGGATGTTTGTTTGTTTGGATTATGGGCCTATTTTTAAGTAACCTATTTTTTCCACTTTGGAAAAAGTATTAACTCGCTGCGTATCATGGGCATCTGTGGAGCCTGTCTTTGGGAACCACCAAGTGCTCCTTGGAAGTCTCTCACCAGCCCGAGTTGTTGCCTCTTTGGTAATTATACACATATTTTTTTAATGTATATATATGTGTTGCTGAGCTTTGCCATAAGAGACATTTTCAGGATCCAGAGTGGCAAATCCAGCACTTCCTGGGAAGGGCATTTTGTCCCACCAAGGAGCTCTGCATCCTCTCAGTTCCTCCACCCCTTCACCTGCTCCAGGATCTGGGAATCCCTGATCCCAGCGTTCCTCAGCGAAAGCAGCAGCGATCCCACTGGGAGCGAGGATGTTTGGTGGCACGTGTGGCGGGAAAAGCCGCTGTTTCTGTAGCCCTGTGTTTGTTTTTCCCCGAAGGACAGAGTTTTAAGGTCAGTTCCTCCAGTTTTGGAGCCCTGGTGCCTGAGATACGGCCGTTACAAACACAATAAATGGGAGAACTTGAGGAATGTTCCTCTCTGGGTTCCAAAGGAACAGCTTGCTGGTTGGAACAGCCTGCCCCTTCCTAGGCAAGGGAGGCTTTGGATTGCAGGGAAGGGAGGAATAATTCAGGATCAAAGCTGCTCAGCAGTGCGTGTGTTTAGATCTGTCAGAGTGCCAGGACATAATTAATGTGTGAGTAAGCCAAGGGGAGAGAAAGTTGTTTTTTAACTTGATGCAGAAGGATGGGGGATAAAAAACTGATTTTTGGGGGGGAGAGAACCAATTCTGGAAATAACCCTTTCCAAGCAGCTGCTGTTGTTACCACTGCCCAGTGGGTTTGTCCCTCCTGCTTTGCAGCTGGGAGGCAAAAATCCAAGTTTGGCATCTTGTGCTGGTCAGGGAGGAGCTCCAGGACTTGAGGTGAGGTGTGGATGGATACCTGCAGACCACGCAGCCCCTGGCAGTAGCATTCCCTCAATCCTGTGTGTGATGGCTTCTCCCACCTTCTGGGGCTGTGGGTGAACTCTGAGGGTCGGGAGGAAGGAAGGGATCCCGTCCCAGGCTATGGCAGGTCCTCGTGGAACCTTCCAGCTTTCTCCTCTGCTTGGCATTCCTGGAGCTGGATCAGGGTCTGGCCTGTCAGCAGCAGGATTAGGCTTGTGGGAAGTGAGAAGAAATAAATCAGGAATTAAGTGTTATGGGAACATGGCTGATGGAAGATCTGAGCATCTGGGGAAGGAGGCAGTGGCTTGATGTTCCCGGGATTTCATGGCCTGTTTGCTCTGTAAACTGCAAAATAAGGCGGAGATTTGGTTTTTGCTTTCTTTTAAAACCTGTGGAAAGGGTCAGTAAAGAAGGACCTGTCCATGCCTGTGCTTTTAGCTGTGGGATGTGTGGACCCTGAGGGTTCTGCACAGGGGGCTCAGCTCGGTTCATCCCAGGGGCAATCCCAGCACCTTCAACTGGGATTGGGGCACAGACAGCAGCTGGTGACCCTGCAGAGGGATTTGGGGTGTTGGATCATGCCAGGCACTGCCAGAGCAGCCCCATCTCTGCTCTGTGGCTCATGCCCAGGGTCTCAGAGCATTAAAAAGCCTGGCTTTTTAACTTACCAGTCCCCCCTGGAATCCTGGGCTGGCTTTGGCTGCGGGGGTGGGAGAGGTGGGAGCTGGGAAGGTGAAGAGATTCCTGAGCCAGGCTTGGGGATGGCAGATGGAAGTGGCATCCCTGCAGCCTGGGCTGCTGTGGGCAGAGTGTTTCATTAAGCTGTGTCCTGGGGGCCCTCTGGGTACAGGAGGAGACACCTGGGGAAGTGTGAAACTGGGAAGTGTGGAAACTAACCTGGAGATGCCGATGCTTTTGTGGGAATGGGGACAGCAGCACTCCTGGCAAAGGGGCATCTCAGTGGGGCAGTGTTGGGGGCTGTCCTGGTCCCACCCCAGGGCTGTCCTTGTCTCATCCCGAGTACTGTCCTGGCCTCGAGTCCTGCTGCTCTCAGAGGTTTCTCGTGGTCCCACCGTTTCCTGGAGATTTGCACTGTGCTGTAGATAAACAGGTTTTCCTGTTCCTCATTTCATTTGCTGTACCATTACCCTAAAAAAGGGTGGAAGGGGATATTTGGGGGCACTCAGTGCCGCTCTCCCACTCTGCAGGACGACCCCAGGAGTTTTCCTCACAACTTTTGGGGTGAGAGGTGGAGGGTTGCTGATTACTTTTCCTCCCATCTATCTTTTCTTTTTCCTCTTGGGAAAGAAGGAAAAATGTTTTGCCCTTCAAAGGGTGAGGCTCAGCCCTCGAGTTTGTCATTTGGGAGCTGTAATGGGAATGTCTGGCATTCCTGTGCCATCCCTGGGAGATGGATATCTCCAAAGGGCTCTTGGATGGGGCACTGCTGTCTCTGCCTCACCCCTCCCTTCCCGCGGGCTGTCCTGGGTGTGATCCCCTTTGGCAGTGACGGTGGCATTGTCTGTGTCCCCTCTGCAGCTGCAGGTGCAGGAGCTCTGGCTGGGATGGAGCTGAGAGGCAGGGCAGAGCTGTGGGGCTGCTCCTGGGGCTGCTCCTGCTGGCCAGAGCCTCTGGCTTTGGAGAACTTGTCGAACTGGTTTGTTTTTCATCCCGGGGCTATTTTCAGCCTCTCAGCCTAACAAGGTGAAATGGCTGGGATGCTTTCCCGCTGCCTGGGACTGTGCTGGGGGGAGGTATCCCGCTGTCCCAGCAGCTCACCCCCACCTCTCCTTTGACTCTGTGCTGTGCTTGTGCCACTCAGGGCTTTGGAACAACATTTGGGGTCTGTGCGGGCCCCCTGGGCGCAGGGAGCCCCAAATCCCAGCTTTGTGATGGCCCTGGTGCCCTCCCTTGGGAACGGGGGGAGAATCCAGCTCTGTGTGGGAGAAGCAGCAGGAAATGCAGGGAACAGCAGAGCCTGGCTGTGCCTGCAGGGTTTGGGCTGTGCTGCTCCTGGGTCCTGCCAAGAGCATTTGGACCAGGGGGGAGGTTGTTTGAGGCGCAGGAAAAGGGGATGTCTCACCCCACCTCATCCTTACTCTCACTGAAAATGTGTAATTGGTTCGTTCCCGTGATTCCTTTGGGAGAAACTCCAACTGCTGTTCGCTCAGTAACAACAGTTTTTAAACCAAACCTGGCTCCTGCTCTTTGGATCGAGCCCAGAGAGGACCTGTGGGCAAAGGTGGCTTCTCCAGTGCGTGCCAAACACCTGCACTGGGAATGTTGCTTCCAGCTCCTCGGAGTTCCTCTGGTATATTTAACCTCCTGGGGCTGTAGGATGTGGAAGCATTAGTCTTCCTGTTCCAAGGGCAGGATTAAAGTGCAGGGATCTCGTTGCTGGGCAGGAAGTCACCTGGCAGAGCAGGGAACTGAAGCCCTCCCAAAGGTCAGCGTGGTGGCCCAGCCTGTGGCACATCCATCATTCCCAGGACGGGCTCCCTCTGCCTTGGGAAGGAAATGGAGCAGCTGGATGTGTGTCTGCTCACGGGCTGGGCCAGAGTCCTCCCACAGCCCCAGAAACGTGGCCAGGTGAAGCAGCAGCAGCAAGTGGGGGGGAATAAACCCTTTCCCAGGCTGAGCTCGGCTCATCCCCCCACGCTCTGGGGTCCCAGCGGGGCCAGGACCTGGGATCTGTCCCTGGGACCTGTCCCTGGGACCTGTCCCTGGGATCTGCCTGGGATCCCTGCCTGGGGTCTGTCACTGCTGGCATCGGGCACCTCAGACCTGCAGTGTGTGCTGAGCAGGGACAGCATCAGGGCTTCAGGGTTTGCACCTCAGGAACCAGAAAGGGGGATCTGTGAGAGTTCAGCAGATCAACACAATGGCCACGTGCATGGGACCCCGAAATCCCTGGGTTGGAAAAGCCCTTGGGGACCATCAAGTCCAACCATTCCCTCGCTGCTGACATGTCCCCAAGTGCCACATCCCGTTAAATCCCTCCAGGGATGCGACTCCATCCCTGCCCTGGGCAGCCTATGCCACTTGTAAGTGGTTTGGACAAGAATTTTCCAGGACTGCAAAGAAGTTCCCTGTTTTGCAGCAGAGGAGGGAGGAAAACTCCCAGCTCCCTTTCCCCTTCATGCTGCTGCTGGAACGAATGTTTCCTCCTGGAGGGTAGAGTCTGTAGATTGGGTTCTTTTCCAAATAAATGAGGAGGTAGTTAAAAAGATCCAGAGGAGTGTGGAGTCGTATTCCTGCCTCACCTGTGTGTTTGTGTTAGGATTTGGCAGGGAATTTCCCTGAGTTATTCCTTGGGTAAACACAATCCTTTAACCTGCCCGTGGCTGGTGCTGAGTGCTGAGTCAGCACAGCAGGACGGAAATAACCCAGGATTTTACACACTCACGGGGTTTTCTCAGTCCAGCGGGCCCAAGTGTGGCTGCTCAGGTCCTGGTGCCGCTGCTGTTCCAGTGCTGGAAGAGCTGCAGGGAGTTCCCACCGAATGACGGGTGTAAAAGCCACGGTGTGGGTGCGTGTGGAGAGCTGTGCGAGGCTCCAGCCGGGACAAAGCTGCTGAAGGTGCCGTGGCTGGGTTGGCCCGCTCAGCTGCTGGCTCTGCCCTTGGCTCTGGGAGGTGAGGGATTTAGGAGGGGTTTATCTGTGGCCTAATGGTGGCTAAAGTTAGTGCCGAGTGCCCTGGCTCCGCGGGGCGGAAATGCTGCAGGGGTGACACTTGTGCTCTTGGGGAGGAAACGCTGCCAGTGGCAGGGCCTGTGTGTCTGTACCGGGCAGGAGCGGCGATAGGGAGAAGCACAACTTCCTTTTTTTGGGCTTTTGGGGTTTTTCTCGGGTCAGCTGAAGTAGCCTGAAAATATAAAACTGAAAAAATAGTGTGAATTTTTTTCCCACAAGCTCTTTCTTCCCCCCCCCCCCCCCCAGTGAAGCTGCCAAAGCACTTGGCAAGGGAAACTTCCCAGTTCCAGCCCCATCCAGGTGAGCTGGGGGTGGAATGAGATGGTTTTATCCACGTCTGTCTCAAGGAGAGACCAGATGCAGATCTTTTTAGGGTTTAACTTTTAAGCTGTCAATGACAACAGTATTCTGTTGGTCTCTCCTTTTTTGTGCAGTAATGAGAATACTTTTAATTTTAATTTGCACGCTGAAAGCTGCTATTTTCTCAAGTTTGGCGGTTTATCTCATGCAGAAAGTCCTGGACTCTCCTACGTGTATTTTGGAGTAAGGATTTTTTCAAATAAGGCCATTTTTTGTGCTTTGGAAGCACGTCACTGAAGGAGCCTCAGCTGTGCTTCTGTAATGAACCTCCCCATGAACCGAGGGGTCTGTTTTCCACTGCAGGCCATGGACACTTCCACTGATTTCTGGGTGGGTCCCAAACCCTTCCAGGCTGCTGTTTGATGCAGTTTGAACTCTCCATTCACATGTGGTGTGAGTGCTCCATGCTCCAGGTGCTTTGCTGAGGGCTCTGAGGTGCAAAGGCAGCTCCTGGGTGGGAGTGCTGTCATTCCAAGGGTCCTGCCCTAAGATACTCCCAGTACAGCATGCCCACCATTGGGGTGGGATGAGGATGGAGGGGGGTCCTGCTGCCCTGAGCCCCTCGCTGTGGCATCGAGCCCCAGTGACGTCACACAGCTGCTCCATTTGTGATTTGGGGTCCAGGGCCCTGCCTTGAATGTGAGGGGAGAACCATCCCTGTGATCCCAGCCCAGAGATGGAGCTCTGCTGGAATCGCTCCGTGTCCCGTGGCCGCTCAGGGCTCCCACCTGAGTGCTGGCCCTGCCTGGAGGATTTATGGAGTGCCAGGGAAGGAGCCTGAGGAATTTATTTGTTTGCCCTCGGTGTGCTGCCCTGAGCACTCGCTGTGCCGTGGAAACGCGCCCGGTCCCGGGGCAGAGCTCGGACCCTTCCCAAATCAGCCTCTCCCTTCCCAGGTCGGAGGTGATTTATCCTTCCCATTGAAACTCCGGGGGGCCTTTTCTTACCGACTGAATCGGTGTGGAAAGGATCAGTTTGTGCAGCTCAGGTAACAGCGGGGTCAAACCCAACCCTTCGTCTGGCTCCGTGCCCGGCGTGGGTTTGAATGGCGAGTTCCCTCCTGGGGCACTGGGGAAGAACATGGATCACAGAGCTCTGCAGGGAGAGCTGCCTGGGAGCTGGGCATTCCATGGGCTGTGGGGCAGGGGCAGATTAGGAATTTTTGGGAAGGAATCTCTCCCTGGGATGGTGTGGGCAGGCCCTGGCACAGGTTGGGCAGAGAAGCTGTGGCTGCCCCTGGATCCCTGGAAGTGTCCCAGGCCAGGTTGGACGGGGCTTGGAGCAGCCTGGGCTGGTGGAAGGTGTCCCTGCCCGTGGCAGGGGGGTGGAACTTGAGGAGCTTTAAGGTCCCTCCCAGCCCAGGCCATTCTGGGATTCCACAGTTGGGTTGTTACAATCTGACTCCCAGTGGCTGGGATTTGGAAAACTGCCCCTTTCCTGCCTTAACTTCCCCCCAAACTGTGTGCTGTCTGCACAGCACTGCAGGAGCACGGCTGGGCTCTGGAGAACAGGGTGATCCAAACCCTGCAGTGCCTCTCCTGCTGCCTGGGGGGGAAGCACCAGCTAAATCCTGGCTTTGAAATGATGGGGCAAAAGTGAGCTGCTGTGCTGGGGGAGAGCCCTGAAATCTGGTCAGATCTGTGAGGATTTTCAGCAGGTTCTTCGCTTCTGGTTGCTGGGCACTTTGGCAGGCTCAGGGAGTGTTAAGCAGTGTTTTTTAGCAGGGGCAGTGGAGCAGCAGCTGGAGCTGGGCTAAAGAAGAGTTTGGGGGTTCCTTTCTCGGGTTTTTGCTAACACAGTGCTGGTGTAAAATGCTGACCCCAACAGGGACTGTGTTGCTCCAGAGCTCTTCCCTGTGTGCTGAGGGTGAGGAGCACCTTGTCCAAGGAGTTCCCAGCTTGCCCTTTAAATCCTTTTTATCGCTGCCAAGAGCCTTGATGATTTTGGGAAGTGTGCCTTTGGGGAAGGAGCAGAGGTGGTTTGGGATCACTCTGAAATCCCTGCTGCTCCCGAAGCACGAGTGGCCTCTGATCCTCAGGGAAGCCAAGTGTGGGAGTGCCCTCTCCATGGGGGTTTTTCAGGCTGAGGTTGAGGTTGCAGGAGCTGCTGAGCTGATGGAATCACAGCCTGTGGTTACTGGAAAATCTTCCCTCCTTCCTTCCCTGACAGGACAAGAGGACACGGCTCGGGCTGTGCCAGAGGGGGCTCAGGTTGAACATGAGGAGGAATTTCCTCAAGGAAAGGGTGGTGAGGCCTTGGCAGGGGCTGCCCAGGGAGGTTTGGAGTGCCCAGCCCTGCAGGTGTCCAAGGCAGGCCTGGCCGTGGCACTCAGTGCTCTGGGCTGGGGGACAAGGTGGGGATGGGGCACAGGGGGATCCATGGGCTGGGAGGGCTTTTCCAACCTCAGGGATCCCAGGATTCTCTCCTGGTTTTGGCAGCTCCTGCACCCCCAGGTTTTGTGGCCTGGAGGTGACACCTCCTGTGTTGTGTCACCTCCTGCTGCCCCAGCACTGCCAGGCCCCCTCCAGGATGAGGACCCTCAGAGTTCCCGTGCTGCTCTGAGCCAGCATCTGATTCTGGAAAGTTCCTCTTTCCCAGGTCACCTCCAGAAAGCAGTCACTTTAGGAGGGGTGTTATTGTCCGAGGGGTGACTGTCCCCACTCTCTCCTCCCAGAGGAACCTTTCCATCTCTGGTGCAGCAAAGCAGAAATACCCAGTGTAACCACTGTTCACAGTGAGTCATTTCCAGACTTTCTTCTTAAATTTCTTTTTTAGTAACAACCTTTTCCAGGGAGGCGGCGGTGTGGAAAGGGAACTGCTCATGAGGTGTTCCTTGGGTTGAGCCTGGGGAAGTGGGGGGATAACGGGCTGAGTGGGAAGGGTTTTTATTGCTGAAGAGGTCAAGCTGATGGTGGCAGGCTGTTGTTGAGGCTGGACAATGAAGGTGGGTTTTTCCACATGACGTTTTCCGGCTGGCTCTGCCCGTGGGTGCCGTAAGGATGGGCAGCATCTGGCCTTGGCAGAGCCTTGTCCTTCAGTGGGATGGAAAGACTTTGCTGACAGAGGCACGAGCTGGCTGCAGCAGGGCCATTATCCCATGGGATGAGGGGTTTGGGAGCAGCAGCTCATTGCTGTAGGAACAGTGGGGAGCGGAGCGTGTGCCATGGCCAGGGCTGTTGTCACCCTGTTTCCTGCTCTCCAGGGTTTCTGTGGCAGTGCAAGTCATCGATTCTTGGTGAGCCACAGGAGGGATAAATAAGGCTAAAATGGGGGGAAGCTGTCCTTGTACGGCAGCGTGGGAATGGTGGTGCTTTGCTGGATTCATTAGGAAGCAGCACGTCTGGGAAGGGACCACGGGGAGTGCTTGGAGCCTGGGCTGGTGGGGAGGAGGAGGAAGAGGCCAGGCAATGCTGGGAAGAGCCCTTCTAAATGTCCACGTTGGAGCTCTGGAGCTCCTCCTGGAGTGCTGGGCTCCCTCTGAGGCTGAGAAGATGAGTCAGATCCAGGCTGTGAGCCTGGCCTTGGGATCAGCTCTGTGCTCTCCATCCCAGGCCTCCAGCACAGGATGGATGTGGAGCGAGTCCAGAGGAGGCCATGGAGATGCTCCCAGGGCTGGAGCCCCTCTGCTCTGGGACAGGCTGGGAGAGCTGGGGGGGCTCACCTGGAGAAGGGAAGGATCCAGGGAGAGCTGAGAGCCCCTGGCAGGGCCTAAAGGGGCTCCAGGAGAGCTGGAGAGGGACTGGGGACAAGGGATGGAGGGACAGGACACAGGGAATGGCTTCAAACTGCCAGAGGGCAGGGATAGATGGGATATTGGGAAAGAATTGCTGGCTGGGAGGGTGGGCAGGCCCTGGCACAGGTTGGGCAGAGAAGCTGTGGCTGCCCCTGGATCCCTGGAAGTGTCCCAGGCCAGGTTGGACGGGGCTTGGAGCAGCCTGGGCTGGTGGAAGGTGTCCCTGCCCAGGGCAGGGGTGGCACTGGATGGGCTTTAGGGTCCCTTCCAACTCAGTCCATTCTAATATTCCCTGATTTATCAGTAAGTGCTGAGTGCAAGAGGGGAATTCTTTATTCCTCTGCCACCTGCTGAGAGCTACCAATATTTCTGCTTCTGTTCCTCGAGCTGTCCCTGCCCCTGGTGTTTCTGCCCGTGGGTATCCCTGAGTGCCAGGCAGGGCGGGCAGTGCCGCAGGAACAGCTCGCGTGGCTCGGGGATGACGGGATGGAACAGCAGAAACCTTGTGGGCTTGTCTTTGATTTCTTCTGAGCTTTCTTTGGAGTCTCCAGTTTCTCAGGCAGGGATGACTCACTCGTCCATTATGTGGTTTCCTGACTTTCAGCGATTTCTGTCTCAGTTAAAGGATCCTGATGGTGCGTTTTGCATCGCGGTGTGCGGCGCCGTGGGCAGCGCTGACTCACGGCTGATGGGGGGCTCACATCGGCGCTGATTCCTTCCCACCCCTCGCTGTGAGTCTGGCAAAGGATGCAAAGCAGAACCTGAGGCTGCCCCTGGATCCCTGGGAGTGTCCCAGGCCAGCTTGGATGGGGCTTGGAACAACCTGGGCTAGGTTGTTCCCCCCATGGCAGGGGGTGGCACTGAGTGGGCTTTGAGGCCTTTCCCAGTACAAACCATTCTGGGATTCTGGGAAAACCACTCTAAGGCTGGTTTGGGCAGTGGGATAATCTTCCTGTCTCTTTGCAGAGCAGTAGGGCTGATCCTGGGTCCTGGAGAACCAGGGTGTTGCCACGGGGTCATCCTGGATTCCTGCAGTGCAAAGACCACAGGTCCTTGTGCCCAGCCCTGCCCGTGCCCCCCAGCACTGGGTGGGTTCTGCACAGCATTCCCAAAACGTGAAATATCAGAGTCCTGCGGTGGGTTGGGTTGGAAGAGCCTTAAAGCCCATCCAGTGCCACCCCTGCCATGGGCAGGGACACCTTCCACCAGCCCAGGGTGCTCCAAGCCCCGTCCAACCTGGCCTGGGACACTTCCAGGGATCCAGGGGCAGCCACAGCTTCTCTGCCCAACCTGTGCCAGGGCCTGCCCACACCATCACCGGGAGAAATTCCTTCCCAGTATCTCATCTCAGTCTCTCCTCTCTTGGTTTAAGCCCTTCCTGTGCCCTGCCACTGTCAACCCATGTAAGAAGTCTCTCTCCCGTCATTTTTGGATGGCCTTGGCCACGGGTGCAGTCAAATTATGCAGTTTTGTTCCACACCAGGAGCAGGAATGTGTAAGCTTTCAGATTACCTCGGTTTTTGTTACAGAGTAACCCAATCTCGGGTTATTTCAGCTCATAAAAAGGTTCCTGCCCATGGGGTGTTTTGGCTTCAGCTGCTCCTCCAGGCGAGGCCCTGACCTGGTATTTTCTTCCTGACCGTGGGCAGAGCCGAGGTGCCTGACAGGGTGGTACCAAAACAACTCCTATTATCTTATTTATTCAGCCCAGGAGAAATCTCCCACAGTCCTTGGGCCCGAGGAAAGCAAACAAAGATGCCTGTGGAAGGAAACGGGGGAAAGTGGCACTTTGAGAGGATGCCCAGATCTGCTCTGGGGACGTTTGAGAGCCACAGGGAGGGTGGAATTGTTCCCAAAAACCCTGCTGGAGGTGGGGTGGTCCCTCATGGATAGGGACAGCACAGCAGGAGGAGGGTTGGGCACTGCCAGGACAGGCAGATCCAGGCGTGGGTTTGTGGCTTGTGCTTCCCACCCCAGTGGGAAGTAGCCTTGGGTTTTGGGGTGTGTGTCTGATTCTGGGGATGTGTGGGTTTTTTTAATGGGGTGGAAAAAGTGAAGCATTTGAACAGTGGAATGACAGAGGTTCTGGTGGAGGGGGCTGGGTGGAAGCTGAGATGGAAGGGGGAGGATGTTTGGAAGGAATGGGCTGGTATTAAATCAGTAAATGGTTGCATTGAGGGGATGAAAAAGGCTGATTGCACTGAATGAGGAGGGAATTGGTGGTAGTAAATAAATGCTGAGCCCATGCCCAGGAGAGGAGCCCGTTTGTGGTAGGAATTTTGAGGTTTAATTGAATGTAAGCTCACGACTGTTGACTGTACAACAACGTCGCTTTGCTGCTTAATTCCTTCCTGTCCCTGTCTTCAGCTGCTGGTGGTGCCAGGAGGCTCTGGGGATCACTGACGGCTTCCCTTCTACATCTGTCTCACCCTGTGTGGCCTTGTTATCCTGATCCTGAGGGACCAGGGCATCTCCAGAGCAGGGGAGACAGATTTGGCCCCAGGAATTCAGCAGGGCCTGTTTCTCTAGGCACTGTTGTTAGATGCTTTGTGAACATTTTGGGTTGGACCTTCCAGCAGAGACACCCGAGGGTGTTGGTTCTCTCGTTAAAAGCCTCTCAGAGATCAAACAGCCCAACCTCTTCTTGGATTTACATTTTTTCTAGACTGTTTAACCTGAGTTGGGTTCAAGGGGATGGTTTCTTGCATCCTGAAAGCTGCTTCCTTAGAGGGGAAGAAGTCTGTCCTTGAACTCCTGCTAAAACTTCCACGGTCACTGAAGGCTGGACAGGGTTAGGAGCAGCCTGGGATAGTGGAAGGTGTCCCTGCCCGTGGCAGGGGGTGGAATGAACTGAGCTTTAAGGTCCCTCCCAACCCAGACCTTGCTGGCATTCTGTGAGGTGGACAAATGACTGAGTGCAGTGAATTCCTGCTGAAGGGCTCCAGTTGTCCCAGGTGTGGAGCAGTTCTGGATGGGGACACGCAAGGGCACAGGAATAATTCAGTGTCTCGAGGGAGATGATTCCTTGAATGCTCTGCTTTGTCTGCTGTGAGGAAACTCACTTCAACTGCCTGCTCTACCTCCCAGAACTGCTTGGAAAATCACCCTTGGAATTTCCAGGCTCTGTGGGAGGTGGGAACATGGATAAGGTCCATATTGATCACAGGCAATCCCAGACTGGTTTGGGTTGAAAGGGACCTTAAAGCTCATCCAATCCCACCCCCTGCCATGGGCAGGGACACCTTCCACCAGCCCAGGCTGCTCCAAGCCCCGTCCAACCTGGCCTGGGACACTTCCAGGGATCCAGGGGCAGCCACAGCTTCTCTGCCCAACCTGTACCAGGGCCTGCCCACCCTCCCAGCCAGCAATTCCTTCCCAGTCTCCCATCTAATCCTGCCCTCTGGCAGTGGGAAGCCAAGAGTCACATGTTGCTGCCCTCTGGAGCAAGACTTGGTGCCCTGGCTGTGCACCTCCCAGGGAAGGACTTGGATTGCCAAGGGAACCAGGGAAATGGGAGCAGGGAAATGGGCATGTGCTGAAATCCCAGTCCTGTTTGATAAATGCAGCTTTCTGTAAAGAAAGGATTTATATGTGAGGTTTTTATGTGAAAGCTTGTGGCCCAGTGTGACGTGTTCAACCTGGAGCAGCCTGACAGCTCTCTCTGTAGTAAACAATTTCCAGCTGTGCAGTGTCCTGACAGCGGGAACGGCTGGATACCCTCGGAGCTCTGTCACGCTCTGCTGGTTGGGAATTAGAGCTGGAAAGCCAGGATTGTTCCCAGGCCCTTTTTGCTTCCCTGTGCTGCTGCTCTGCAGCCTCCCTGCAAGATAGCAGGATTGCCTTTCATTCTCCTTGCCCCTCCAGAGGGATGGAAATCTCTGGCTACATCCCTTACAAACCAGTTGAATGCTGCCGTTGAAATTCCTAAATTCCTAAAGTTGTCTGTAATTGAAGCCCAGATTGGGAGGGGAGGAGCCCTGAGCGAGGAAGTTCAGCTGAGCCCTTGTTTACACGGGTGAAATATGTAAACACTTCTTTTTCCCCAAATATAGGGCTTTTTTCCTTGGCTGCCGGCCCGGTGTTTATAAAAGCCAGTTATGTAAATGACAATCCCAATAATTAAGCTGCTGTGTGCTGCTGTCCCGGGGCTGCTCCTGCTGCAGGGCTCGGTGCTACCGGGCTGCCCTGATCGAGCTCCGAGGGTCATTAGAGATAAGGAAATGAAGGGAACCCGAAATTAAACAAACACAATTCTCCTCAGAGAGAATCTCCCACGAGAAAGGCAAGACCTGGAATGAAAGGGTTTGATGGTCCCCTCCAGCCCTGCTCAGGCAGAGCCTCCCAGAGCTGCTTGCCCAGGGCTGTGTCCCGTTGAGTTTGACTGTCCCCTTGGCTGGAGCCTCCATTGAGTTTGACTGTCCCCTTGGCTGGAACCTCCACAGCTTCTCTGGGAAAAAAAAAAAGGGGCTTTGTAATCTGTTCATAAACCAAACCCAACCCAAACTGCTTTCCATGGTAGATGAAAACGGCCTCAAGTTGTACCAGGGGAGGTTTAGGGTGGATTTTGGGGAAAATCTTCAATGGGAAAGGCTGTCCAGCCCTGGCACAGCTGCCCAGGGCAGGGTGGGACTCACAGCCCTGGGGACATTGAACAGCCATGTGGATGTGGCACTTGGGGACGTGGGTCAGTGGTGGCCTTGGCAGTGCTGAGGGATGGTTGGACTCAGTGGTGTCTGAGGGCTTTTCCAGCCTCGATGGTTCTGTGATTCTATGACATTCCAGCTCTTCCTCTGCTGTAGCACTCAGGTCTAACTGTGTGCTGATGATCTGGGGTGGGGGTGAGTGGGGAGCAATGGCCAGAGGAGGGATGTGAGGGTGGGAGGAAGGATGCAGAGCTGGCCCCTGTTGATGTGCCCACATTAGTTTGCCATCAAGGACACCCCACGGGAGGGACGAGGGACTCTTTTTTTTCTGCCTGTTTAGTGGGGAGATAAAACCAAGCCTGGAGGCACCAAACAGCAGGATAGAGACAAAAGACTGCCATGACTCAGAGAGGTGGGGTGGGAGGGAAGGGATGCTGTCAGCTCCTAAGGACTCCAACAGTCACAGACCTGCCAAGTGTCTCCTGTGGAAACTGCTGTAGCCAAAACCAGGGCTGGGCCTTCTGGGAGAAGAACATTT
The DNA here is from genome assembly GCF_003031625.1 of Empidonax traillii. Taxonomy (NCBI): domain Eukaryota; kingdom Metazoa; phylum Chordata; class Aves; order Passeriformes; family Tyrannidae; genus Empidonax; species Empidonax traillii. The sequence goes on from NW_020956934.1 coordinate 82,537, forward strand.
ACTTAAAGCCAATTTCAGACTCATTCTGAGGCTCTTGCTTGCTGAAGGAGCCATAGGGTGTGTCAAAATGACCTGGTGTCAGTGTCCCAGGCCAGGTTGGATGGGGTTTGGAGCAACCTGGGCTAGTGAAAGGTGTCCCTGCCCAGGGTGGGACTGGAGGAGATTTAAGGTCCCTTCCCATTCAAACCCATTCAAACCACTGGATGATTTTGTAGTGTGATCTTTAGGCTTAATCTTCCATCAGTCTGAGGAAGGGGCCTGGCCCTGGCCGTGGTTCTTTCTGTGGCTGCAGCCCATAGAGATAACAGGGAAGGGGAGTGGAGATAACAGGGAAGGGAAGGGGATAACAGGGAGGGGAATGGCCCATCCTGGCTGCTGAAACCTCAGGACCATTCTCTTATCAGTGCAGGGTCTTTTGCTGATTAAATCACCCTGCCCCATATTCAGGCTCTTTCTGGCCCTGTTGAAAACACCAAATTCCTCCCTGTTTCTGATTTGATCACCTTTGATGGTGCATTTGGTTTTATCAGCACCTGGGGCAGCCATTGTTTTATTGCTCTTTGTGCTGCTTTCAGTCAGTCTTCACTCCTGGCATTTGTGCTCCAAGTACCCAGGGGCTGTTCTTGTGGCAAGAAATCTGGGAGAGGTTCCCCTGAGATCCTGAATGCTGGATGACCCCCTGGGACACACAGGGTTGAGGAGCTGTGTGGTCAGGACAGCGTTAATCTGAACAAACCCGCTTGGTTTCGCAGTGACACGACCTTCCCTCGTTTAGAATCTGAACTTTGCCACAGTGCTGCCACGTTCCTCGCTGCAATAACAAGCACAGGCTCGGAACAAGATAATCTCGTAATGTTTTGGGAGATATCTTTTAGCCTGGCTTCGTTTTTCCTTCTGCAGTCGTGTCCAAGGGCGGTGTGAGTGCAGTGCCCATCCTGTGCTCGCTGCCCCTGGGACGAAGGGCAGGGATCAGTGCAGAGGGGCCCAGCCCAAAGCTCTGAGCTTGTTCTGCAGTGACTGTGGGGAAACCTTGGAGAGTGGGACAGGAACCCCAGCTCTGTTCAGGTCAACCTCAGGGCACCCAAGTGTTTCCTCCACGAGCTCAGCTGTCACTTATTGCCACCTGCGCTGACCAGGAGTGCTGTGGGGAGAGGACAGCCTTGCCAGGCTGGGGGAGGGAGGGCATTCCCAGTACACTCACTGTTCACCAGTTCTTGGGGCTGCTGGACTCCCCCAGCCACACAGACAGCGTGGCTTTAACTTCCCAAGGTTTGGGAAGCAGCAGGACACCAGCCCTGCCTCTACAGGAGATTCCATCATTGTCCAGGGCATCTTACCCATGGGAAGCCATTCCCTCTTGTCCTGTCCCTCCATCCCTTGTCCCCAGTCCCTCTCCAGCTCTCCTGGAGCCCCTTTAGGCCCTGCAAGGGGCTCTCAGCTCTCCCTGGATCCTTCTCTTCTCCAGGTGAGCCCCCCCAGCTCTCCCAGCCTGGCTCCAGAGCAGAGGGCTCCAGCCCTGGCAGCATCTCCCTTCCCTCCAGTGCAGGTCACATTTTGCCACCCAGCAGTGCCATAGAAGGGCTGGATCAGCCACATTTGGTGCTGCCACGGACTCAGGACTGCAGCAAAATTTAGATTGTTACTCTTGAAAAGTAGAAAAAATATGTGAAAGCCAGCCAGAAAAGTCCATTCCATAATCAGGAAGGAGGGAACTGTTTTAATTGACGTGTTTTATAAACACGCAACTCTTCCTCCCAGAGCATCTCAGCTGGAGCTGGTGCCAACACTAACAACCTCCAAGTGAGAAATGGAGCTCGGGGAGCTCTTCCCCTTGTGGGCAGGGGCCAGAGCCTGCTGGGAGAGCTGCCCCCCAGGAGCCAGAGCCTGCTGGGAGAGCTGCCCCGGTGCGGTGGGGATGCTGGAGGGGTTGGTGTGGAGAGGAGCAGCCTTGCAGCCCCTGTGCTGGCAGGGTGTCTGTGGGCTGTGGTGGCCGCACAGGGCCCGCTGTGGGTGCCAGCAGTGGGTGCCAGCAGTGGGTGCCAGCGGTGCCAGGCCCTGCTGTGAGTGCAGAGCCGAGCTCTGTGGGTGCTCCCCCAGCCCACAGGGTGGGTTTGCTGTCTCAGGGCCAGTTCCCCCCCGGTGTGCTGTCCCAGCCCCTGACTGCCGTGTCCCCCCAGAGTTCTGCCGCATCGACAAGCCGCTGTGCCACGACGAGGACGAGCAGCTCAGCTTCGAGGCCGTTCGCAACATCCACAAGCAGATGGACGACGACGCCAACGGCAACGTGGACGTGGAGGAGAGCGACGAGGTCAGTGAGGGGCTGCGCTGGGGAAAGGGGGGGTGTTTGTGCTGTCGCCTCAGTGGCTGTGGGGGCTCATTCACGGGGCTCTGTTGGAGGTGAGGAATTCTGTCTTCCAAGGAAAACTGGCATCTAAATGGAAAAGTGCTGGAAGCGGAAAGAAAGCACGTGGGGGAAGGGATCTGCTGCCACTCACAGGCAGTTCTGCACTCCCAGGTCACAGAATCCCACAATGGGTTGGGTTGGGAGGGACCTTAAAGACCATCCATCCCACCCTCTGCCATGGGCAGGGACACCTTCCACCAGCCCAGGCTGCTCCAAGCCCCGTCCAACCTGGCCTGGGACACTTCCAGGGATCCAGGGGCAGCCACAGCTTCTGTGTCCAACCTGTGCCAGGGCCTGCCCACCCTCACAGGGAAGAATTCCTTCCCAATATCCCATCTCTCCCTGCCCTCTGGCAGTGGGAAGCCATTCCCTGTGTCCTGTCCCTCCATGCCTTGTCCCCAGTCCCTCTCCAGCTCTCCTGGAGCCCATTTAGGCCCTGAAAGGGGGTTTCTCACGTAAAGAATTTACCATCATGGAGGTTCAATCTCCCTCCAAACTCACAGCTCAGTCTGTTGGGCAGATCCAGCCATCCCAAGGGCCCCTCAGAGCGGTGTCCTTCCCCAGGGACACAGCCCTCATGTCACAGGAGCTGGTGGAGTTGGGGGCTGTTCCCATGTTGCTGTGCCATTCCTTCTCCCTCAGTCCCCCTTGACAGAGGAATTCAAGCAAATAGAAATCTTCCAGTTGCAGCTCTTCAGATGAGGTGTTTTCCCTGGAGACAGTTCCTTGCTGTGCTGGAGCTGCAGCTTGGCCTGTCACACAGACTCCTGGGGCAGCTTTGGAGTTCACTCTGCGTGTTCTACTCCCCTGGCACTACATTAGGAGTAAGCCCCGTGTTCTCAGGGCTGGGCACAACTGGCACTTCATGTCTCTCTGGGCAAGCCTTGCCCTCGGTGGAGTCATGGAGCTCCTGGTACCAACACTCCCAGGAATGTCTGCTCGGATCTTGGCACAGGGGCACTGCCAGGGTGTGACCAACTCAATGGCTTTTTCTAAAAGGCTCCAGAATCGCTGCCCTGCTGTTACAGCCGTTCTTCCAAGGCCTCCAGGCTGGATCCCAGCAGTGCTGAGCCCTGGGGTGCTGATCCTGCTCCAGCAGCTCCTCTGCTTGTAGGAGGGGCTGAGGAAGGGGCTGGAGCAGCAGGAGGGGCTGAGGGAGCTGGGGGGGCTCAGCCTGGAGAAAAGGAGGCTCAGGGGGGACCTTCTGGCTCTGCAATCCCTGCCAGGAGGGGGGAGCCGGGGGGAGTCGGGCTCTGCTCCCAGGGAACAGGGACAGGAGGAGAGGGAACGGCCTCCAGCTGGGCCAGGGGAGGCTCAGGTTGGATATTGGGAAGATTGTTAATGGAAAGGGTTGTCCAGACCAGTAACATCCAGCCTCAGTGATTCCATGTTCCTTTGATTCCATACTGCTTTAAAGTTGCTGCTTTACCTCTTACTAAGCTTGAACCTTTAATAACAGTTGCATTAAATTCACCTGTCAATGGGCTCTGGAGCCATTGAATGGGGTATTTCAGGAATTTCCCTCCCTGGGCCAGCTCCTGTGGGTTCTCCCTGTCAAGGTTATCTCTCTCCCCCCACATGGACCCTGTAATCAGGTTTAACTCCATGTCTGTGCAGCGGGACAGCTGCCGGGGGATTATTGGGAAGAATGTGGGAGGCTCAAATTTAAACCTTTTATGGGGTTCATGGAATCCCAAGATGGCTTGAGTTGGAAGGGACCTTCAGACTTCAAACAGTGCCACCCCCTGCCATGGGCAGGGACACCTCCCACCAGCCCAGGTTGCCCCATCCCCGTCCAACACTTCCAGGGATGGGCATGACCCTGGCTGGTTGAGGACTTTGTATTTGCATTTATTAACTTGGCCCCTTCTCTTTGGGGTCGAGTGATGGGAAGGTTTTATTTGGATTGAAAGCCCTGACTGGGCAGAAGTGGAGACACAGACAACTGTGGTTTTAAAATATCCAAATCATAGGTGGAATTTTGTTCCACAGCTTTCACACTGTCCATAAATCATCATTACTGTTTTCCTTTCGGGAAGCTAATTTTCAATGAAGTTTCAGATGACATCACTGGCCTCAATTATAAATGAAAGAGCTTTCCCTCTCAGGGAAATCTTCTAAATAGGGATCTATTTCTGCCCTCGTGCTCACTCCAAAGGCAGCTGCAGCTCTTTGGGATGTGGGTTCCCAGTGGCTCTGGGATGTTCTGCCTGCTTCCCTGAGGAAACAAGGTTTGCGTTGCTGCTCCATCGGTCCCTGATCCAGAGCAGGTTCCCTGGGCAGCAGGAGGCCTTGCAGGCAGGAGTTTTCTGTCTCTTGATGGAACTGATGGCTCAGGAAGGCTGTTAAGATTGGGAGCACAGGGAGCTCTGCCGGCACACGGCCGGTCTGGCCCTTGGAAGCGGCACAGCCGGGAGCTGGTGCTGGGGAGGGAGGATGGGCACAGATCCAGGGATGTGGGAGGAATGGGAAGGTTTGAAAAATCATTTCAGTAGTTGCAGTTTCTGCAGATAAAAGCCCACAGAAAACAGAGCTCAAGGAGAGTTTGGGCAGTGCTCCCAGGGACAGGGTGGGATTGTTGGGGTGTACTGGGCAGGGCCAGGGGTTACACTGGGTGGTCCTTGGGGGTCCATTCCAACTCAGGGTATTCTGTGGTTCTATGAAAAGAAACGCTCCAAGAAATCCCATTCCATGGATACACTAATTTCTGAGTGTGCCTTCAGCCAACATATTTGTCCCCAGTCCCTCTCCAGCTCTCCTGGAGCCCCTTTAGGCCCTGCAAGGGGCTCTCAGGTCTCCCTGGATCCTTCCCTTCTCCAGGTGAACCCCCCCAGCTCTCCCAGCCTGGCTCCAGAGCAGAGGGGCTCCAGCCCTCAGAGCATCTCCATGGCTTGCTCTGGACTGGCTCCAGCAGCTCCACATCCTCCTGATGTTGGGGGCCCCAGAGCATCATCCACAGCATTCCCAAGCCAAGTCTTCCCGCTGTGATTTTGGCTCATCCAAGTCGTGTTTTGTAGCTGTGGTTCCGTTCCTGTTGCTCTTGGCTGCTTTGCCCGTGGTTTGTCGTTCCCTGTGCTTGGTGGGAGACTGGGGTTGACTCAGTTTCCGTCTGTTCTTGTGGATTTGCAGCCTGGCCAAGGCTGGGGGTTGTCTCCATAGGATCTCTGGAGATGGTCCATGTGGGAGCTTAGATATGCTGGTCCAGTCCCTTCCCAGGACTCTGAGTTTTGGGTGTCTCCAGGGCTGGGATCAATGGGATCTTTAACACTTGAAAGTGCTGCTTTTTAGTGGTTTGCAAGTAGGTCAGGATTTTATGCAGTGGTTCTTGTGCCTGGGGTTTGGAACATCTGGAAGTCTTGGAGCAGCCTGGGATAGTGGAAGGTGTCCCTGCCCGTGGCAGGGGGTGGAACTGGGTGGTCTTGAAGGTCCCTCCCAACTCAGACCATTCTGGGATCCTTTTCCCCAGAAGGTACACAGGAAAAATCTGCTTTAAGGTCTCCCTGGGCTTTGGTGGGAGCAGCCCAGCTCCTGCAACCCCATCCCCATCCTGCACCCTCCATCCCACCCGTTTTCCGGATGGTGTCCCCACCCCCAGCTCCATCCCCTCTGCCAGTCCTTGGGGGGTTTGTTTTGGGACCGTGCTCCGAGGGGAAGCTGAAGGGATCACTTTTCCCTGCTGTGCTCCCCGAGCTAAATATAGCGAGCAGCAGCTGATCCCTGCTCCCCAGCAGCTGATCCCTGCCCCGGCGGGTGACACGGTGACATTGCCGCGTTCCCGCGCGGTCACCAGGGGACCCACCGGGAGGGCTGTGCTGCTGGGAGGGCCCTTTTCCCAAACGTTCCCGTGTGCCATGTTCCCTGCACGGCGGGAAGGGCTGCCCCAGCTCTGGGCAGCCAGGGCAGGAGAGCAGAGAGGCCCCAGGCTGGAGCTGGGGTGGATTTGCAGGGAGCCTGGAATGTTACGGCTGTCCCGGAGCTTTGCCCTGCCCTGTCTGCTGTTAAAGCTCCATCTCCACACCTCAAGAGGACTCCCCTGTGGATGTAATCCCATTGCACGTGGAAGGGCCCGGGGCAAAGCCACCTGCGTGAGGATCGTGCCCTGGGTGGTGTGGGAATGGGAAATTATCCCTTCATTTGGTTCCACCTGTTGGGCACTGGAAAGTGAGTGGTCCTGCTGGTGGGGATTTCACAGGCTGGGTTGGGTGGGAATGGACCTTAAAGCCCCTCCAGTGCCACCCCTGCCATGGGCAGGGACACCTTCCACCAGCCCAGGGTGCTCCAAACCCCGTCCAACCTGGCCTGGGACACTTCCAGGGATCCAGGGGCAGCCACAGCTGGGATATATGTATTTATTGGGATATATGTATTTATTGGGATATATGTATTTGTACATATTTCGCAGTGGAATTCCCTCCTCTCCCGTCCATGGCATTTGTTCCAGCTTGGATTTGAAAGGTGCAGGTCAAACCAAGTAATAATGTTTTAAATTCTTATTCCAATGACACAAACCTGGCTCCGTTGTACCACTTACCTGGACTTTTGGTGAGATTATAATTCAAACCAAAAATGAGGTTATAATTATTTATTATACCTAATCTGTATGAAAATAATGGAACATATTTACTAACTGAATATTTCCTGGCTGGTCTTCCCAGGAACTGAAATCCTCAAGGGTATGTTCATACATATGTTCATATGTATGTGAATGTTCATACCCAGTTTGATCTGTCAGTTTAGGCCAGCAGCTAAAAATATTTAACTAAGGATTTTATTAGAGAGAAATACAAGTTTATGTATGTTATTATAATAGATGATTTATATAATATATTTATAGAATAGCTTGTGTTATTATTGTTGTTGTTACTGTTATTGTTTTGTTGTGTTTTTTTTTTTCCTTCAGGTGTTTTTAATGCTCCTCATGCCTCTAAAAAATAAACCAAAGCCTAATCTTGCTGTTTATTCCTCTCATAGTTCTTGAGGGAGGACTTGAATTACCACGACCCAGCAGTCAAGCACAGCACCTTCCATGGAGAGGACAAGCTCATCAGTGTGGAAGATCTTTGGAAGGCCTGGAAAACATCTGAAGGTAAAAAAAGGCAAACAAGCATAGAAACCCTTTCCCAACAGGGCCAAAGAGGTTTGGATACTCTGGGAAGAGCTCCCAGAAGGAATGTGCTGCTGCTCTTCCTGCCCTGCAGCAGTGCTCTCAGGGATTCCTTTTCTTGGGGTGGATTTTCGGGATTTCCTCACTTCCAAACTCTTGATGCTGCACCTGAGCATGGCCATAAAAGTATAAATTGTTTTGTTTCTCCACCCTAAAATGTGTGTTAAATAAGGCCAGATGCTCTCCAGTTCCAGGTTCTCTGTCAAACTCCCAGTTTCAGCTGGCATTTTAATGGAATAATTACATCCTACATATTCACTGGAGCTGCGTGGGAGTTTTCCTGCAGGTTGTGTTTTCCTGCAGGTCGTGTTTTCCTTTGCAGAAATTTTCTGAACCTGAAAAGCTCCTTCAGGTAGTGAAGGGAAAACAGAATAAAGTCCTGGAAGTGAAAGTGTCCTAAGTCCAGTCCATGCAGAAATAACTTCAGACTGTTCCCAAACGGTGTTATTCATCCCAGGAAATCCCCTGGGGGGATATAACAGCCCTGTGGATGTGGCCCTTGGGGCCGTGGGTGAGTGGTGGCCTTGGCAGTGCTGGGGAAGGGTTGGGCTCAGTGGTCTCCAAGGGCTCTGCACCCTCTGGGATCCTGTGACCCCCCAGCTCTGAGGAGCCTCCTGTGCCCAAGAACGGCTCCTGTAAGAAATATTTATCCCATTACAAGGCTGTTTACAGATGGCCTTGTCTGGAGTATATTTTAGTGTCGGCTGGGAAAGGGCAGAAATCATTAAGGGATGGAGGAGAACATCCCATGATACTCCCCAGGTCCCTTAATTGCCGAGCTGCTCCTGGCAGACACGGACGTGCCACGGCTTTGGCAGAGCTGCTCTGGCATCACAGTTTCCCAGGGCTGGACTGAGTTCCTGCTCTTGTTTTCCCATTCATCATCCTGTAGGTCTGGCTGATAAAATAAACATCTAGAGGATGGTTTGATATCCTGGCATCGCAAAAGGTTTGGGTTGGAAGAGACCTTAAAGCCCATCCTGTTCCGCCCCCTGCCATGGGCCACCCCCTCCAGCAGACCAGGTTGCTCCAAGCCCCCTTCCAGGCTGGCCTGGAACACTTCCAGGGATATATGCAGCCTAATCTTGGAGCTTGAACTTCAGTCAGAAAACTGGAATCAGGCTTGTAGGGAAGGTCTGCTCCTTCCTGTGGGTGTGGGAAGCTGCTGTGAAGGGGCAGGGCAGCTGTGCCCATTGCAGCTGTTTCCAAGCCTTGCCTTTCCTCCCTTCCATTGATACTGTTCCTGGACACCTGTGGAAAGTAAAAAGTTATTTCTTCCCCTTAATTATCCAAAAATATAAAGGCTGTGATGCTCTTACGAGTATTATACCTGACAGGTGAAGCCCTGGGTGAGCCTGGCTCTACCAAAGCCACAGAAGTACCAGATCAGCCCATTTTGGCAGGACAGGGACCTGCTCATCTTGGCAGGTGTGCCTGCTTCCAGATCAGTTCTCAGGGATTTCTTCCCAAAATAAACACCTCTGGAGATGGCACCTTCCTTTGGAGCCTTGCTGTCTTTGGTCAGTGCTGGGCTCACTCTGTCATCTCTCCCAGCACCCCCGGCTCCCTCAC
>NW_020956934.1:94399-95988 GCF_003031625.1 Empidonax traillii
CTTTGAGGCTGGAAAAGACCCCAAGGCCATCAGGTTCTGGGGCTGTTGATCCTGAGGATCTGTGTCCGCCCAGATTGGGCAGGCCTGGGTGACCCAAACTGCCCCACGCAGCCCCACCCCAGGAAATCATCCCAGTGGGATTCCCTGGAGCAGGAACAGCTTGTCTCTGGGTTTATGGGAGCAGCTCTGCAGCTGGGAGGCATCCTGGGCTGGCATTCCCATCTCTGTCAGCTGCTCTGAGGGGTGCAGACCAACCTTCTTGCTGGGCTCTCCCGTGTCCGTAGGGTGAAACCTTCCTGTCCTGCCAGTGGTGCTGATGGTATGGGGGGTTTGAGGGGCTGGAGGGCAGCGACCCTGCCTGTTCCCAGGGGAGCTGCTGCCATTCCTGGGGTGTCCTGGGGCTCTGCTGGAGATTCAGGCTGTGGATGAGCTGCCTCTGGAGCAGGGAAGGAGCAGCAGGCTGGGTGGGAAGGCATTCAGGATGGCTGCCATGAGGAGCTCCTTTGAAGCTCATTCCAGGCTGGGTCAGATCTCAAGCCCTCTGATGCCTATCTCAGTGTACATCCCTTCCCTCTGGCTCCTGTCTGCTCCCACTTAAAGGTGCTTTTTTCTCCCTCTCTCCCTGCCATGGCTTTCCCATGGGCTTTGGGTGCTCTGGGAGGTGATCAGGGCCCAGCTCTGTGCATACAAGGGGGATTTTAGTGCAGGCTGTGCTGCCTGTGCATGATTTGAGCTCTCCCTGCACAGAATTCCTCTTCCCCTTTTACTTGTCACGTGCCTCCAGTGCAGGAGGTTTAAAATGAGGGTAACAGGGTGCAAATGGTTGAAATGGCCCAGGAACTCCCTGAGCTGGTGCTGCTGATGGTTGGAGTTTGTGCTTCTGAAAACACCACCTGGGGCTTCCTCTGCTCTTTAAGTGTTTTTTTAAGCATCAGTCGCAGAAGCCAGACTGGTTTGGGTGTGAAGGGACCTAAAGCCCACCCAGTGGCACCCCTGCCATGGGCAGGGACACCTTCCACCAACCCAGGGTGCTCCAAGCCCATCCAGCAGCAGCTCCAGCCCAACAGCTCCTGCGGGGCAGAATTTCCCTGGCAGTTCCTGGTGCTGTGTTAATGGCCAAGTGAATGGCTTGTAATGGGTTGAGATTAATGGCTGTTCTCCCTGTTGGAGCTATTCTGTTCCGCCCTGTGGCTTCCTGGGCTCTGGAATGAGCCTCCCTGGGTCAGGGAGATGAAAGTGTGCAGTGAACCTTCCCGGTCAGGCTGTTCCGATCGGGAGGCTGTTACAGACCCGGGATCCCTGTGCCTGGAAGTGTTCCAGGAGCACCCTGGGCTGGTGGAAGGTGTCCTTGCCCATGGCAGAGAGTGGGACTGGGTGGGCTTTCTGGTCCCTCCCAGCCCAAACCAGTCTGGGATTCCGTGACTCTGTATGTATCAGGTGTGGGAGCTGGGCAAATACACTCGAGATCTGCAGCTGAAGTGGAGATTTAACCCTTTCTAGAAGGTAACATTTCCTGGTTTCTGGGCCCCTGAATGGCTTGATCTCCAGTCACAGCCAGAGCTTGTTTATCTAAAGCAGTTCCTTCAGGA
>NW_020956934.1:96343-98406 GCF_003031625.1 Empidonax traillii
GGGATTCCGTGACTCTGTATGTATCAGGTGTGGGAGCTGGGCAAATACACTCGAGATCTGCAGCTGAAGTGGAGATTTAACCCTTTCTAGAAGGTAACATTTCCTGGTTTCTGGGCCCCTGAATGGCTTGATCTCCAGTCACAGCCAGAGCTTGTTTATCTAAAGCAGTTCCTTCAGGAATGGATTGCAGAACTCCTTTCACCAGCCATGGGTGACCTTTCAGGCTGCAGAAGCCTCATTGTCCCTGGGAACTGGGATTACAGCACATGGACACAGGGTGGCTCCTGCTGCTGGGCGAAGCCTTTCCCACCCCAGGGCTGCAGGGTTTCTTCTCTGGTGTCTCCTGTGGCTCGTGGCAGAGGTTCAGCCAGCACCAGTCTCCATCCTGACCCATTTCCAGGTGGATCCGTGGGCTCCTGCTGTCCCACCAGGTCTGGATTCCGCTTCCAGACTCCAGACGTGCCCTCTGCTGCAGCAAACAGGTCTGACCACCCCGGCTCTGTAATTAACCAAGTGCAGGGGAGTGTGGTGCAATTACAATCTAAGTGAGATGAAGTGATTGCTGTTTCTGTGTCTGTCCCCTTGGTATCCCCTTCCTGCGCTTCAGGAATTCATCCAGCACAAAACAGGACACCTTCAGGTGAAATATGGAATCCCAGACTGGGTTGGGTTGGGAGGAACTGTAAAGCTCATCCAGTGCCACCCCTGCCATGGGCAGGGACACCTTCCACCAGCCCAGGGTGCTCCAAGCCCCGTCCAACCTGGCCTGGGACACTTCCAGGGATGGGAGAGGGGAGGGAAACCAGGAGAAACAGGGGAATAGGGGGGCGGAATTTCAGAAAACAAGCAGTAAAATTCAGAACAATGGATATTTTTGGTGAAAAGTGAAATTAAATTTTGATTCTTTCTAACCCTGAAGTGATGGAGACCGGGACATTTGTCTCCTGACAGATGGCTCAAGGCACCTTGGTGGCAGAGTTTGAGGTTCAGAGACAAAGAGGATGTTGTGCCCTGGGTTATCCATCCAGGATACCATCTCCCCATCCATCCAGGGACTCGGCCTGGCCACCTCTCCAAAGGCCAGCGAGTGGCACCTGTGTGGTGCCTGTGGGGTTTGGGAAGAGGTTTCCATAGTCCCACATGGCAGGAGAGGAGTCCACCAGGTGGGGTTTGTTCCACAACTGGGCACAAGCCACAGCTGCTTGTGCATGTTCTGTGATAGGATTCTGTTTAGGAACTGGGGAGAAATTCCTCCCTGTGAGGGTGGGGAGGCCCTGGCAAAGATTGCCCAAAGGAGTTATGGATACCCCATCCCTGGAAGTGTCCAAGGCCAGGATGGACAGGACTGGGAGCAGCTGGCAGAACCAATTCCTTCCCTTTTCTGTACTACACGTGTTTTTGACAAGTCCCTTGAGCCCAGTTGAATCATTATTTGTTTAAAGCAGCAGGATTTCCTAGGCAAACACCAGCTGGATTTATCACCCTGAGATTTACCATCCATTCCAAATATTTAGAGTTCCCTGGATGGGGTTGGGATTACCTGCACCTTGGCTGAAAGGTAGCCCTGGCCCTTCCGTGGGCTCCCCACGGTCCGGCACTGTTATCCCATGGTTTGTTCACTCCGTGTGCCAGAGGCACCTGGGCATTCCTGGGGAGCTTCAGGTTTGGGATCTCTGGAAGGAGGGACAACTGGGACCCTACAAATGCAGGAGCAGGGAATCTGAGCAGTCTAGCTGCTCTTATGGTCAAGGGAAATCAGGACATCTGTTTCTTTCCATGATTGCTTTGCGGGTTCACTGGCAAAAAGAAGAGTTTTAAGGACTCAGGAGGAGGCTGGGGCTGGATGTCAGCAGGCAGTCACAGACTGGGTCGGATTGGGAGGGACCTCAAAGCCCATCCAGTGCCACCCCTGCCATGGGCAGGGACACCTTCCACCAGCCCAGGGTGCTCCAAGCCCCGTCCAACCTGGCCTGGGACACTTCCAGGGATCCAGGGGCAGCCACAGCTTCTCTGCCCAACCTGTGCCAGGGCCTGCCCACCCTCCCAGCCAGCAATTCCTTCCC
>NW_020956934.1:98427-102782 GCF_003031625.1 Empidonax traillii
GGGATTCCGTGACTCTGTATGTATCAGGTGTGGGAGCTGGGCAAATACACTCGAGATCTGCAGCTGAAGTGGAGATTTAACCCTTTCTAGAAGGTAACATTTCCTGGTTTCTGGGCCCCTGAATGGCTTGATCTCCAGTCACAGCCAGAGCTTGTTTATCTAAAGCAGTTCCTTCAGGAATGGATTGCAAAACTCCTTTCACCAGCCATGGGTGACCTTTCAGGCTGCAGAAGCCACATTGTCCCTGGGAACTGGGATTACAGCACATGGACACAGGGTGGCTCCTGCTGCTGGGCGAAGCCTTTCCCACCCCAGGGCTGCAGGGTTTCTTCTCTGATGTCTCCTGTGGCTCGTGGCAGAGGTTCAGCCAGCACCAGTCTCCATCCTGACCCATTTCCAGGTGGATCCATGGGCTCCTGCTGTCCCACCAGGTCTGGATTCCGCTTCCAGACTCCAGACGTGCCCTCTGCTGCAGCAAACAGGTCTGACCACCCCGGCTCTGTAATTAACCAAGTGCAGGGGAGTGTGGTGAAATTACAATCTAAGTGAGATGAAGTGATTGCTGTTTCTGTGTCTGTCCCCTTGGTGTCCCCTTCCTGCGCTTCAGGAATTCATCCAGCACAAAACAGGACACCTTCAGGTGAAATATGGAATCCCAGACTGGGTTGGGTTGGGAGGAACTGTAAAGCTCATCCAGTGCCACCCCTGCCACGGGCAGGGACACCTTCCACCAGCCCAGGGTGCTCCAAGCCCCGTCCAACCTGGCCTGGGACACTTCCAGGGATGGGAGAGGGGAGGGAAACCAGGAGAAACAGGGGAATAGGGGGGCGGAATTTCAGAAAACAAGCAGTAAAATTCAGAACAATGGATATTTTTGGTGAAAAGTGAAATTAAATTTTGATTCTTTCTAACCCTGAAGTGATGGAGACCGGGACATTTGTCTCCTGACAGATGGCTCAAGGCACCTTGGTGGCAGAGTTTGAGGTTCAGAGACAAAGAGGATGTTGTGCCCTGGGTTATCCATCCAGGATACCATCTCCCCATCCATCCAGGGACTCGTCCTGGCCACCTCTCCAAAGGCCAGCGAGTGGCACCTGTGTGGTGCCTGTGGGGTTTGGGAAGAGGTTTCCATAGTCCCACATGGCAGGAGAGGAGTCCACCAGGTGGGGTTTGTTCCACAACTGGGCGCAAGCCACGGCTGCTTGTGCATGTTCTGTGATAGGATTCTGTTTAGGAACTGGGGAGAAATTCCTCCCTGTGAGGGTGGGGAGGCCCTGGCAAAGATTGCCCAGAGGAGTTATGGATACCCCATCCCTGGAAGTGTCCAAGGCCAGGATGGACAGGACTGGGAGCAGCTGGCAGAACCAATTCCTTCCCTTTTCTGTACTACACGTGTTTTTGACAAGTCCTTTGAGCCCAGTTGAATCATTATTTGTTTAAAGCAGCAGGATTTCCTAGGCAAACACCAGCTGGATTTATCACCCTGAGATTTACCATCCATTCCAAATATTTAGAGTTCCCTGGATGGGGTTGGGATTACCTGCACCTTGGCTGAAAGGCAGCCCTGGCCCTTCCAGGGACTCCCCAGGGTCCGGCACTGTTATCCCATGGTTTGTTCACTCCGTGTGCCAGAGGCACCTGGGCATTCCTGGGGAGCTTCAGGTTTGGGATCTCTGGAAGGAGGGACAACTGGGACCCTACAAATGCAGGAGCAGGGAATCTGAGCAGTCTGGCTGCTCTTATGGTCAAGGGAAATCAGGACATCTGTTTCTTTCCATGATTGCTTTGCGGGTTCACTGGCAAAAAGAAGAGTTTTAAGGACTCAGGAGGAGGCTGAGGCTGGATGTCAGCAGGCAGTCACAGATTGGGTTGGGTTGGGAAAGACCTTGAACCTCATCCAGTGCCACCCCTGCCAAGGGGCAGGGACACCTTCCACCAGCCCAGGCTGCTCCAAGCCCCGTCCAGCCTGGCCTTGGACACTTCCAGGGATCCAGGGGCAGCCACAGCTTCTCTGCCCAACCTGTGCCAGGGCCTGCCCACCCTCCCAGCCAGCAATTCCTTCTCAATATCCCATCTATCCCTGCCCTCTGGCAGTGGGAAGCCATTCCCTGTGTCCTGTCCCTCCATCCCTTGTCCCCAGTCCCTCTCCAGCTCTCCTGGAGCCCCTTTAGGCCCTGCAAGGGGCTCTTTCTCTGTGTCCAGAGCAGAGGGGCTCCAGCCTCGGGAGCTTCTCCATTTTAGCACCCTCACTGTAAAAGCTTTTCTTTGGTATCTAATCCAGATTGTCTCTCCTGCATTTTCAAACCTTCAGCCCCTTTGGATCCTTTTGCCTTCCTTCAAGCACAGAGCCAAGGCAGAGCTGCAAACCCCACAGGACATTATGTCTTGCAGTCAAGTGGAACAACCACAGTCTTTAGTCAAACTGTGCCTGTTCCCATTTCTTTCCCCCAGAAAAAGGGAAGAAAAGAGGTAGAGCAGTCAGTTTTCCCTGGTGCCTTTGCAGGTGTAAGTGTGCCCGGTTTGCCTGGTGCTGGGTGACAGTGCAGCAGCAGCCGAGGCCACACGGGAGGAGAACAGGCTGTGAACAGGCTGTGCCAGCCAGGGGTGAGGGACAAATCCAGTGGGATTGAAGTCACAGTAAACTGGACAAGAACAATCTGAGCCTTGGCTGGGGAACGGCCCCACGGCACAGGGTGGGAGGTGCAGCAGGGAAGGAGCTGAAATTACAGAAAGTCCTGGTACAACAAGTCCAAAGGCAGCAACTGTGCCCTGCAGAGCTGCCTCCAGCTCTGGGCTCCAACAGCACAAGGACGTGGAGCTCCTGGAGCAAGTCCAGAGGGGGCCACGGAGATGCTCCAGGTGCTGGAGCCCCTCAGCTCTGGAGCCAGGCTGGGAGAGCTGGGGGGGATCACCTGGAGAAGAGAAGCTCCAGGGAGACCTGAGAGCCCCTTGCAGGGCCTAAAGGGGCTCCAGGAGAGCTGGAGAGGGACTGGGGACAAGGCATGGAGGGACAGGACAAGGGGAATGGCTTCAAACTGCCAGAGGGCAGGGAGAGATGGGATATTGGGAAGGAATTGCTGGCTGGGAGGGTGGGCAGGCCCTGGCACAGGTTGGGCAGAGAAGCTGTGGCTGCCCCTGGATCCCTGGAAGTGTCCCAGGCCAGGTTGGATGGGGCTTGGAGCACCCTGGGCTGGTGGAAGGTGTCCCTGCCCAGGGCAGGGGTGGCACTGGGTGAACTTTGAGGTCCCTCCCAGCCCAGCCCAGTCTGTGATTCCATGGCTGCACATTTACATCCCACCTGAGTTTTCCTTAGTTTCCTTCCCGCTTGCCTTGAGCCAGAGCTGGTGCAGGGGAAGGATGTCCCGAGTGCTGACGTGCTGGATCCAGGGGTGGCTGGCACTGGGACTGGGAGCAGGAGGTGAATCAGGTTGGGGTGGGGCTGGCAGGGCTCGCTCTGTGCAGCACCGGGACGTGCCTGGGCTGGGGGCGGCTGCGCCGGCAGGGAGGGAGAGCGGAGCTGTGGGTGGGGGGAACACAAAGCACCTGGACACGTCACCCCCACGGGCCTCCAAAGGGCAAATTACAGGATTCAAAATCTCAGACCTGCAGCAACTTGCCAGAATGCTCCTTAGGAAGAGGATGTTGTGATAATCCATCCGGGATGGGAAGCTGGCCCGGCCTTCTCTGTGTTTATTTCTCTGGGGATGGATTTACACGGGAATGGTTTCAAAGAGATGGAGCTCTCAGGTGATGGGTCACACCTGGTGTCCACCACGAGGGAGATGGTGCTTGTGTGTCCACTGGGCACTTGGGGAAGGGTCCTGTCCCTCTCCCCCCATCCCAGGAACCCCTGTCCCCCCAGGTGTTGATCCAGTGTGAGCTGCTGGGCAGCACCAAGCCCTGGAATTCGATGATGTGCTTTACATTCCTTCCTCAGGTTTCCACCTCCCAGGGCCCCTTCCCTGTCCCCCCAGCTCTGCCAGTGTGACACACACATTTTAGCTGTGATCAGAGAAGAGTTTGGCTTGGGAGGGACCTTAAAGTCCATTTGATCCAACCCCTGCCCTGGACAGGAACACCTTCCACCAGCCCAGGCTGCTCCAAGCCCCGTCCAACCTGGCCTGGGACACTCCCAGGGATCCAGGGGCAGCCACAGCTTCTCTGCCCAACCTGTGCCAGGGCCTGCCCACCCTCCCAGGGAGAAATTCCTTCCCAGTATCTGGTGTGACTCTCCCCTCGTTGGGTTTAAAAGCAGCGGATACTGAACATTGAGTCAGAGCTCACGTGACTGAGCTGCTCTTTGCTTTGTGGCTTTCTCAGCACACACTTGGGTGAGGATTTGACAAATAGTTACA
>NW_020956934.1:103116-126843 GCF_003031625.1 Empidonax traillii
CAGGGCCTGCCCACCCTCCCAGGGAGAAATTCCTTCCCAGTATCTGGTGTGACTCTCCCCTCGTTGGGTTTAAAAGCAGCGGATACTGAACATTGAGTCAGAGCTCACGTGACTGAGCTGCTCTTTGCTTTGTGGCTTTCTCAGCACACACTTGGGTGAGGATTTGACAAATAGTTACAGGAAAAAAAAAAGTCTGCTTGTTTCTGTTGAGGTTTGTGTAGCACTTGAGCCCCCACTTACTTCCTCTCCTTCTCTCACATGCATCCACACCTTTTTTTGAAGCAACTGTTGAAAAAGGGAGTTTCCGCAGCGAGTTGTGACTGTGTAGAAAGTTTGGCAACTTGACAGCTTGATACTTGTGCTGCCCCAGCTCTGGGATCACAGCTGTGTTCCTTCAGTTTTATTCTCTGAAATTATTTCCTTCTTAGCTCTCGCTGATCTTGCTTATCTTTGCACTCAGTGCTGCCTGTGCTGCCCTAGGAGAGCACAGCTCTCCTGGGGGTTCCTGTGTGCAGTCCCTCCTGTGTCACCTATTGCCAGGCAAATCTGAGCTGTAAGATCTGGAATTTCATCTTTGTTTTTTTTTAATGTGTGTCTCCAAACTGAGTGAATGTTGTGAAGCTTCTGGTTTTCCCCTCAGACATGGACGTAGCTCATTCCCTTTGTGAGTCCCGTGCCACACTTCCTTCCAGAGCTGTCCTGAGATCTCCCGTCCCACACTGGTGCAGCTGAAGGATTTGGGAGCGAGTCATTGTGTTCCCTGAAGCTCAGGAGTGTCTCTGGTCTCTTCCAGTGACCCGACACAACCACCTGAAGGATTTCATGCTGGTGGTGTCCATCGTCATCGGGGTGGGCGGCTGCTGGTTCGCCTACATCCAGAACCGCTACTCCAAGGAGCACATGAAGAAGATGATGAAGGACCTGGAGGGTCTCCACAGAGCTGAGCAGTCTCTCCACGACCTTCAGGAGCGGTAGGTTCCGTGTGTCCACCCAGCTGGAGCCCTCAGCTGTCACTTCTTTCTGCAAGGTCCTTATTCCTTTGGATTTCGGCAAATACTGTTTTTAGCTGTTGTGGTGCCTCATGCCAGAATCAGTCCATTCCTGAGGGACCTGGAAAACCTGCCAGCAGCCTCCAGAGCTAGGATGGCTGTTGGGTTCCTGCAGGGAGTCACTTCCTAGGCTGTGTGTAAAGGTGTGTGCGTGCTCACCTGGCCTGTTCCACCACAGAGTCAGAGAATCATGGAATGGTTTGGGTTGGGAGGGACCTTAAAACTCCTCCAGTCCATGGGCAGGGACACCTTCCACCAGCCCAGGTTGCTCCAAGCCCCGTCCAGCCTGGCCTGGGACACTTCCAGGGATCCAGGAGCAGCCACAGCTTCTCTGCCCAACCTGTGCCAGGGCCTGCCCACCCTCCCAGCCAGCAATTCCTTCCCAATATCCCATCTAATCCTGCCCTCTGGTGGTTCCCCCTTGTCCTGTCCCTCCATCCCTTGTCCCAGTCCCTCTCCAGCTCTCCTGGAGCCCCTTTAGGCCCTGGAAGGGGCTCTCAGGTCTCCCTGGCTGGAGGCAGCTCTGCTGGTGGGGTCTCACCTGAGCATGGCAAAGGGGCAGAATCCCCCCAGCTTCTCCCACCTGAGTGAGCAGGAGGGACCTGCAGGGGCTCCTCTCCTGACCCCATCCCTCTTTGGTTTGAGCCATCTTAGCAGAGAGTGACAGTCTGGGGCTGGAGCTGTTTGCCATGAGGTTTGAGTGTAGTTTTGGAGGATAAACCTCGATTTGACTGCCAGGTGAGGTGATGGTCACGTTCCCAGTGGAACACGGAGCCCGATCCCAGGTACCCACCTTGGCCAGTCATGGGGAGTGCAGTGAGTGACCTGTGCAAGCCTCAGGATGCCGAGGATGTCCGGCTGGAGTCCTGCAAACAGCCCAGTGTTTGGAATCTGCTCGATGTACCCCCAGACTGCAGCAGGATTCCTTCCCTGTGAGCTCATGACATCCTCAGGAGTCATCCCACCCGTGAGTGCTGCTGGAAAGGCTCCTCTCCCTCCAGTGTGATGGCACCAGTGTGTCTGTGAGGAGATCAAACCCCTGAGAGCACCCAGGGGATGGTGCCACGCTGGGGTGGTGCCGCCCCTGGGCGTGACCTGATTTTCGGCCTGGAGGCAAAGTGCATTTCCCCTCTGCTGGCTCCAACCCACAGCTGGTTCCACACAGCTTCCCGGAGTCATAGGTTGGAAATACTCGCAAAGAAAGATTGGTTTGTTTGTTCTCCATCCAGAGGGACACAGGGATCCCTTCTGCACGTCCAGCAGCAGCAGCAGCAGCATCGTGTCCAGGCCAGGGAGCCTCGTGGTGTCACCTCAGAGCTCCAAACACCACCGAGCTGCTGGGAATGTGCCCGTGGGATCGACCTTGGGACCTCCTGCCAAGGGCAGAGCCTCATAAACAAGTGTATGTTCCTGGGAAATTCTGAACTTCCGATAGGAAGAAACACAAACCCACTTGTGCTCGGCTTGGCTCGAGCCTGAAGCCTGAACCCAGAGCAGCTGGGAGGGCTCATCCTCCACCGACGGCACCGAGCTGCACCTCAAGGGATGGGAGGCAAACTGGGGACCTGCTGAGGCCCCTTGAGGGGAAATACTTCAAATACTCCTTCAGTTCCTCATTCCTTGGCCCCAGCAAGGCTCAGCTGTGGTCTTCAGCCACTGTAGAAACATCAAACTCTGGACAGCACCAGTTCTGCTGGACTTGTGGAGGAGTTGTGCTGAAGTTCTGCTCAGAAGCTCCTTTTCCAGAGCCTGAAGCCCCTCTTTTCCTGGCTGAGTGAAGCTCAGTGCTGAGCAGACCTTGGGAAGGCACTGGATGCCTCTCCAGTGCCTGGTGCTGTGATTTGCTGAACAGCTCAGGAATGGTCTTGAGGAGCTGGGAATGCTGATACAAAAGCCCTTTATTTATTCATCTTCCAAATACCTTTGAGAACGTCATCCTTCAGCAGTGACACTTCCCAGTCCATTAAATGACTCACCAAGTTCATGTCTTGGCACATGCTACTGATGCCTGAATGTGTGGGAAGGTCTGTACTGAAGATGTATGGATTGTGTATAAAATCAGCACCTGGATTGTGAGCCCCCAAGGGACCCAGAGAGGCTGTGGCTGCCCCTGGATCCCTGGAAGTGTCCCAGGCCAGGTTGGACGGGGCTTGGAGCACCCTGGGCTGGTGGAAGGTGTCCCTGCCCTTGGCAGGGGGTGGCACTGGATGATCTTGGAGGTCCCTCCCGACCCAACCCAGCCTGTGATTCCATGACTGAGGGACAAATGACAAGTGTCATCATGGGAGGCTGCTCTTGGCCACCCAGCCAGGGTGGCAGCTCCAAGGAATTACTGTTTAGGGATCTGGGGGACACGTCCGACCCAATCACTCTGTCCTTGGGGGAGTTCAGTTTGCTGGGTGTTATCTGGGAACACCACACAGCTGGGATAGGCCCAGGAGATTCCTGAAATACCTGGACAACAACTTCTGGGCGCAGGGACTCAGGGAGCTGCCCTGGAGATGGACCAGGCACAGATGAGCACAGTTAGAACATCAGCCCCTTTTATTAACGATTCAATAGAGTCCTAAAAAGCACCAGGGTTGGGAGAGACCTGCAAGGTCATGCAGTCCAACAGTTCATGGCAGAGCCGCCCTGTGTGGCTCCCTGGGGACACCCCACAGGCTCTGGGGTGTCTGGAGCAGGGACTAATCCTGATCCCAATCCTGCAGCTGTGCTGAGTCCAGGGCCAGCGGAACAGAGCCTGGAGTGCCCCCCTGACGCGGGAGGGACAATTCCTGGGACAGTCTGCTGCCCACTGAGGGCCTGGGCCTCCAGCTGGGGAGGGCAGATCTGCCCCTCCTCATCTTGGTTAAAGTTCCACTTTTGGAAAACGCTGAAAACTCAACTCAGTTTGAGGCTTATCAAAGGAAATCCGGATGTGCAAGAAAACGCATCCTGAGTATTTAACAAACGAGCAAAGTTGAGCAGCTGGCAGTTTAATTTCTTCCCAAGCTCTTTGTCCTTGCCTCTCCCGGTGTGTGCTGGCACGGGCAGGGCTGGGTGGGGGGCACCCCCTGCCCCGTGGCTGCAGAGCCCAGCCCAGCCCCGCTCCCTGTGCGTTCCAGGCTGCAGAAGGCGCAGGAGGAGCACCGCTCCGTGGAGGTGGAGAAGGTGCACCTGGAGAAGAAGCTGCAGGACGAGATCAGCATCGCCAAGCAGGAGGCTCACCGGCTGCGGGAGCTGCGGGAGGGCACCGAGAACGAGCTGAGCCGGCAGAAATACGCCGAGCAGGAGCTGGAGCAGGTGAGGGGACACGGGTGGGATGTGCTCCCTCAGGAGATGTGTCAGCGGGGGCTCCATCCCTGGGGGAGATCGTGGCAGCACAGAGCGTTTGGGTTGGCACCTCGTGGCGTCCCAGCAGCAGGAGAGAGGTTGGCTCGCCCTGGAGCTGCACCCTCTGGGAATTCTGCCTCCCTCTCCAAACCATAAGGTCTTTCTCTTTTTTGGATCCGTGGGTTTAGGAGGGATTTAGAAAGAGTTTGGTTGTGCTTTCTGTGTTTTCTTGTGCATCAGGGAAGTGTATGAAGTTTGGGTTGGGAGAGCCCTTGGAGACCATGGAGTCCAACCATCCCCCAGCCCTGCCAAGGCCCCCACTGACCGTGTCCCCAAGTGCCACTGGACATGGCTGTTAAATCCCCTCAGGGATGGGGATTCTGCCACCTCCCTGGACAGCCCTTTCCATGGAGAAATTTTCCCAATATCCAGCCTGAACCTCTCCAAACCTACAAGCAAGTCCAAACCCACAACTGCAGTAGCTGTTTCCTGTCTCACCTGAGGGACGATTCCTGCCTGACTTTGAGCTGTAGATCAGTTCAAAGTGAAACTGTGTGAGCCAGGACTTCGTGAGCCAAGTGAATCCGTTGGCTATTCCGAGGCCACTGGCATATCCTCCTGACTGTGCCCAGGCTTTTTTCCCCACTGTGGAGGATGGGGAAGAAAGCGAGGCAGGAATCCAGGGTTTCCAGTGGCAGGGGAGGACCGAGTGTCCCGGGAGCCGTGGGGCAGCACAGCCAGCTGTGCCAACAGCAAAGTCCCTTCCTGCTTGGAGCAGCGACAGCCCAGAGACCTGAAGGTGCCTGTTTCCAGCCTTGCTCTCCTAATCAACATCCTTTCTCCCTCCTGAGTGGCTGTCCAGCCTCTCCACGAGGTCGCTGAACTCATTTTCAGGGCAGGCACTGGGATGTCCATCCTGACAGGAATGGGAACTGGGTCGTCCCTGTGTTTTGGGCCATCAGACGGGGCTGGGTGGGCTCAGGTGCCCCCAGCCCTTGTTCCCCGCTGTGGAGAGCCCAGGTCCCTGTGCAGCTCCCCTCAGTCCCAGCTGGCAGGAGCTGACGTGCTGCTCTGTTGTTCCAGAGTCCGTCGGGAGGGCCGCGGGGTGAGTACGGACTGTCCCACCTGACCCACCGTGTGATGTAACCCCAGCACTGTCCCAGCAGCCCCAGGGCACACATGGCATTAACCAGCCACCCCCACTGACCCCACAGCTCCTCCCAGGTCACCACGGTCCCTGATCCCAGGGAATGTTGGCCAAGACCTTCCACCGCACCAGATGGTTCTTGTCCCTGAGGTGACACATCCCATACACCCTGCTGGAGTCGTTCCTGGGATGTTCATCCAGCCCTCTCTTTTGGGTCACCCTCCCACAGACCATGACCCCAGTGGGGCTGCAAACCCAGAGGACATGGAATAGGATCTCAGAGTGGTTTGGGTTGGGAGGGACCTCAAAGCCCATCCAGTTCCACCCCTGCCATGGGCAGGGACACCTTCCACCAGCCCAGGGTGCTCCAAGCCTGTCCAACCTGGCCTTGGACATTTCCAGGGATCCAGGGGCAGCCACAGCTTCTCTGCCCAACCTGTGCCAGGGCCTGCCCACCCTCCCAGCCAGCAATTCCTTCCCAATCTCCCATCTCTCCCTGCCCTCTGGCAGTGGGAAGCCATTCCCTGTGTCCTGTCCCTCCATCCCTTGTCCCCAGTCCCTCTCCAGCTCTCCTGGAGCCCCTTTAGGCCCTGGGAGGGGCTCTAAGGTGTCCCTGGAACTTCTTTTCTCCAGGTGAAGCCCCCCAGCTCTCCCAGCCTGGCTCCAGAGCAGAGGGGCTCTTAGTGATCCAAGTGGGATTGTAGAGATCTTCCCAGGAGAGTGGACAGACACAAAATAGCTCCTGTTTGCACTGATTCCCTGCAGAACTGGGAGGGTTTGGGTTGTGGACCCTCATCCCAACCACTGTTTTCTTGCCTGTTGTTCCACACCACTTCCCTTCCCACCATTCCCTAAAAAACATTGTTCCTGTAAGTGTTTTGAGCACTCCTGTAGCCCAAACACCCAGTGCCAGATTTCCTGCCCACTTATTTTCCATATTCCCAAATCCCAGACACTTGTGGTTGGTGGTCAGAGTTCCTCTGTGGTGGAAACAGCAGCTGAAGAAGAACTACAAAAAACCCTGGGGTCTGCCATTCTGAATTTGGAACCCTGGGATGATGTAGGCAGTTTTGTTCTGCACAGGCCTGAATCCCACAGATGTGATGGGAGTGCCTGACCTGTTGTGTGCGGTGCCTCCGGGCTGCCCCCTCATGGACGGCTCTTTGGGATAAAATCCGGGATTTCAGAGGATCTGCCTGTAACCTGGGGCTCTGGGCTCCTTGGGAATCCCAGCCCTGCTGGGCTGGGTGAGGCGTGACCGAGTTAAATAACACGTTGAGGGAAGGGATCCAAGGCTGAGCAATCCTCGACAAAAACGCTTCTCTTCGCCCGCTCACCACGTGAGGAGAAGGGCTGTGCCCGTGGGCTGGGAGGAGCAGGAACAGGGAGGGCTCTGGGAGCTGCTTTGGGTGGGTTTTGACAGCAAGGAGAGCTGTTGTGCAGTGTAAAACCAGGCACCCCCCAGCCCCGGGGGCTGTGGGGGCAGGGGAGTCCCGGCCACGGGTGGGGCTGTCCTGGGATTGCATTCCCATCTTCCCAGTGCTCCAGTGTTCGCTTCCTGCAGGGCTTGTGTCAGGCCTCAGGTGTGTCAAAGCCTCTCCACATGGTGGGCAGTGGAAGGGGAGAGTTAATCCTGGATGGTCTCTAGCACTAAAGGCTTTTCTGTGACATTTGGGTGTCCTCTACTGGCTTCTCACCCACTTCCTTCTAGTCCGGTACCTTCTCCCTTCTCTGGGATGATTCAGGGTGTGGGAGCCTGGGCTGGGGGAAGGAGAGACCCCAGGAATGACTGATTCCAGCTGTGCTGTTGCTTTCCTGACCAGCAGCACGTGTTTTGTGTCCAAACATTGCCTCACTTGCTGCAGCGTGGAAGTGTCTCCTGACGAGCTGCCCGTGCCTGGCTGGGAGCTGGGTGAGACAGGGAGCCTGTCAGGGATGCTGCCTCCAGGGGAGGATCCCTGGGATTTACACACAGCCAGGAAGCTCTGCAGAGGTGTCTGGAGGCTGCAATAAACACCCTGAGCATCCTCACCCCCAGCCCAACTCTGCTTTAACTCCCTCGTGCGTTGCACCGTTGGCTCTGGAGGGTTTTCCCGGGGTTTGTGGCAGGGGGGCTGACACGGAGGGGTCGAGAGGGAGCACAGCCTTGTGCTAGCTGGGAATTTCTGAGGAAGGAGCTCAGCTGTAGGATGAAAGGAGTTGTCTGTAGGCAGTTCTGGTGCTCGGAGCAGCAGCCTGGTGTGTGGGTGGCTGCGCTCCGCTCCCTCCCGTCCCCGCGGTCCAGGATGCCACCGCTCCTCCCGAGGACCCCTGCTGCTGCCACACCAAGGATGGAGCTGTGGGGAGGTTTCTGTCCTTGCTCTGGTGCCTGGAAGGGGTGGGCTGGCAGGCAGGGGTGGGGGGAGTGCAGGAGGGCAGCGTGTCCCCCCCGCCCGCCCCCATCCCGGCGCTTCCCTGCAGGTGCGGATGGCGCTGAAGAACGCGGAGAAGGAGCTGGAGTCCCACTGCAGCTGGGCTGCCCCCGAGGCCCTGCAGAAGTGGCTCCAGCTGACCCACGAGGTGGAGGTCCAGTACTACAACATCAAGAAGCAGAACGCAGAGAAGCAGCTGCTGGTGGCCAAGGAAGGGGTGAGAGTCGCAGCGTCCTCATCCCCAGTCCACGGGAGGGTTTGGGGAGTGGGATCTGCACGGTTTGGGTTCTTCTGCACCTTCTTTGTTTCATGGAATCACAGAATCCCACAATGGATTGGCTTGGGAGGGACCTTAGAGCTCATCCAGTGCCACCCCCTGCCCTGGGCAGGGACACCTTCCACCAGCCCAGGGTGCTCCAAGCCCCGTCCAACCTGGCCTGGGACACTTCCAGGGATCCAGGGGCAGCCACAGCTTCTCTGCCCAACCTGTGCCAGGGCCTGCCCACCCTCCCAGCCAGCAATTCCTTCCCAATATCCCATCTGACCCTGCCCTCCTTCAGGTCAAAGGCAGTTTCTTTTTTCATACCCTGAATTGGCATTTTTTAAAATGCAGCCCAAACCTTCACTGAGGTGTGATGGGGCTGAGGATGAAGAGGAGGATGACGATGAGCCACAGGCTCTTGGGTGGGCAGGGCCTTACTGGGTGTCACTGGAGCCTTGGGAAGGTGTGAGACAGGGATTGGTGCCCTGGGCAGTCAGTGAGCAGGAGGCTTTGCTCCTCTTCAGCTCAACCCCTGCTCCAGGTGCTGGATGTGCACAGGCAGTGAAATCCTGAGCCTGCCATTCATGGGGTGAATCACTGCTGCATCCCCAGTCCCTGGGTTCTGTGTGCCAGCCCCCAGGGATGAGCTCAGGGAGGCTGTTGTAACAAGTCCTTGTCTCCATGGCCATACGCAGCCTGCAGGGCTGGGGGGGGAATCTGTCTGCTTTAATCTGCTTTTATTGGGAACATTCTAGCATTTCAACAGGTTTCCTTTGGCTGTGTCACTTCTCACATCTACATCCTTGGCTTCCCTAAGTCCCAAAGCTCCCCCTGGAGCTGGGGACTGAAGAGCTAGGGGTGGAGACTTTAATTTTTAATACAGGGGCACAAAACCAACCTCAAACAAAAATCTTCCCCAAGCCAACACCCCCTGGGCATCAGTGGGGTGTTCTGAGTGGTTACTCATGGGAAAGACAAGCCAAGGCTTTGTGAGGGCCCTTCACTGAGTGAGGTACTGGTTCATGGAGGCATGGGATGGTTTGGGTTTGGAAAGCCCTCAGAGACCTTTAAGTGCACCCATTCCCTCAGCTCTGCCAAGGCCACCACTGCCCCGTGTCTCCAGGTGCCACATCCACAGGGCTGTTAAATTCCTCCAGGGATGGGGACTCCACCCCTGCCCTCAAAGTTCTCTCTCTTCAGTTCTTCTGATTTTTGGGAAGCTGGGAGAAGGGAGCATGAAACCCCCAACTGGTACTTGCTGGTGGTGAATTGCTCACCCCTGTGCCAGAGAATGACATCCCTCAGTACCAGCACCATTCCCGCTGTTCCCACGTGTGCAGGGACTATTCCTGTCCCAGCCCACCCAGGCTGTTCACATCCTGGAGGACACAGCAGGTCATCTTCATCCTGTGACCTCTCTCTGCTGATATTCCAGGCTGAGAAGATCAAGAAGAAGCGGAACACGCTGTTTGGAACGTTCCACGTCGCTCACAGCTCCTCCCTGGACGACGTCGACCACAAAATCTTAACTGCAAAGTGAGTGTCTGGTAACCCCTCCCTCGGCCCTGCCTCCCTCCTCCATCCCTCCCGAGCCATGGGCTGGACTGCCCTGTCACCTGGGCACGGGCTTTGGGCTCGGACTTGCTCCTTTTCATCAGTAACCTTTTCATTTTACCTGTGATCAAACCAGGGATCACAGTCATATGGAGCAGTTAAAAGTCCTATCAAAGTGAGGTTTCGGGAGGCTGCAGGATGTTTAATCATGGAATGGGTTGGGGGGATTTTAAGGATTATCTCATTCCACCCCTTGCCATGGGCAGGGACACCTTCCACCAGCCCAGGGTGCTCCAAGCCCCGTCCAACCTGGCCTGGGACACTTCCAGGGATCCTGGGACAGCCACAGCTTCTCCTTGCCAGCCTCACAGGGGAGAATTTCTTCCCAATCTCCCATCTGACCCTGCCCTCTGGCAGTGGGAAGCCATCCCCCCTTGCCATTATCCCTGGATATTTCAGCTGTCACTGCATTTTTTAATTCCCTCATTCCTGGAAGTGGAATGAAAAGCGTCTCAAGATTTAGACACAAAGCTGGACCCCAGGGCTCTTTATCTGGGATGGTTTGAGGGGTGTCTCCCCTCGTTCCCCACACTGCCCTGTCTGTCCCTGGCTGCACTCTCTGCTCTGGGTGTTTGGGGTGTCTCCCCTCGTTCCCCACACTGCCCTGTCTGTCCCTGGCTGCTCTCTCTGCTCTGGGTGTTGGGGTGTCCCCCTCACTGCGGTTCCCCTCCTGCAGGCAGGCGCTGAGCGAGGTGACGGCGGCGCTGCGGGAGCGGCTGCACCGCTGGCAGCAGATCGAGCTGCTCTGCGGCTTCCAGATCGTCAACAACCCCGGGCTGCACAGCCTGGCCTCGGCCCTCAACATCGACCCCGGCTGGGTGGGCACCCCCCGGCCCAACCCCTCCCACTTCATCATGACCGACGACGTGGATGACCTGGACGAGGAGATCGTGTCCCCCATGTCCATCCAATGTACGTGGGCCGGGCTGCTGGGGGGCCCTCTGGGCTGGGGCTGTGTCTGGGGGGGTCCCTGTGAGCTGGGGCTGTGTCTGGGGGGTCCCTGTGAGCTGGGGCTGTGTCTGGGGGGTCCCTGTGAGCTGGGGAGCTGTATCTGCTGGGGGCTGTGACACGGGGCAGACCTGGCTCTGCAGTTCACACCCATGAGGAGCTATTAGTTGATTCCAGCTGGGTTTTAAATGCCCAAAGACCAAAGTTGGTTATTCAGGGTCAGGAAGGGTCTGTTCAGGCCAGGCCCCAGGGTTTTTTTTGAGCCTCTTAATTCTAGCAGAACTGGTAATTTATAGATTACTGAACTGGTAATGTAGAGATTATTAATCATCGTTCCATCCTCTCTCTGCTGTTTTGGTCAACTCACTGAATTTAAGCATGTACCAGAAAAACCCACCCAAAGGCTTGGGCTGACAGGGCAGTGTGATAGGAAAAGGGATTGTCCCCATGTCCCCTTGGCCTGAGCATTTTTAGGGATTTAGAGGACTCAGGGCCAACCCCTCCTCAGGCACAGCTGGACCTGCACCCCACATCCTGCCACCCTCAAGGACCTGCTAAACACTTCCTGGAGCAGAGGCTGAACCCCCAGTTCCCACCCTCTTGTGGTCGTCAAGGGGGACATCCTGTCCCTCTTTGTCACTTCCATGGAATGATGGAATCACTGAAGGTTTGGGTTGGGAAGCCCATCCAGCCCCAGCCCCTTCCATGGGCAGGGACACCTTCCCATCCAAACCTGGCCTTAGACAGGGATGGGGCAGCCACAGCCTCTGTGGGCACCCCGGGAGGATTTAATCCAAGCCAGGGCTCTTTAGGGGAGTAGAAGGTGGAGGGAGGAGCAGAAGTCTCAGGGTTGGCACCGTGTGTGCCATGGCCACGTGCCCCTCTGGGTTGGTGCTGGGAAGGTCTGGAGAAGGTCTGGAGGCAGGTGCTGAGGTGGAACCCAGGGCAGGGGAGGGGAAGGCAGAGCAGGGGGAATTTGGGTTGGGCAGGAGGATCTGGATGAGGGCAGGAGGACCAGGGTTACCTGTGTGTCTCTGGGGCTCAGCAGATGTGGGGGTTGGAGCTGGGGGTTTGTGGGATCAGGTGTCCTGGGGGACATAAAAGCCTCAGGGAATGGTGAGCTCCTGGTGTGTGGTGTCACCAGTCCCCATGAGAATCCGAGCTGGACAGCTCTGACAGAGCCCTGGCACAGGCCTGAGCTGGGCACTGATGGCAGGGATGTTTGGGAACCGTCACAAGGGACACCTGAGCTGTTTCTGAGGGCGTGAGCTCCACGAGCTGGGCCAGGCTGAGCCTTCAGCCCCCATTTCAGCCTCAGCTTCCCCACACTCCAGACTCCTCAAGACTTTTCCAGGGAGCACTTCCATCATCCCAGAGCTGGGCAGTGACCCTGCCCACCTCCCTTTCCACCTCCCTGCCCATCTACCTGCCCACTGTCTTGCCCACCTCCCTGCAGGTGATACCAAGCACTGGGCACCCAAATTCCCAAGCAAGAGAACCTGTCCCTGTAGGACTGTCCTTTCTCTGTGTACAAGCCCTGCTTCAGGAGAGTTCCCCCTGCCCAGACGTGTTGCTGACCCCCCCGTGGTGCCTGTCCCAGTAAATCCCATGTCTCTCTCTCCTGTTCCCCCCTGGCTGCCCCCCCAGACGCAGCCTGGCTTTTCGGGCGCCGGTTCAGCGACCGCTCCTCGCTGTCCTCGGAGGATCAGTCCCTCTGGAAATACCCTGGTTTGGTTCTCTTCAGTTTTATTCTCATTATTTCATCTGCCCTCTGGCCTTTTTCTGGACTAAAATACATCCACCAGTTTTCCACCTTTCTGGCACGGGGCACTAACGAATTGACCTCTCCTCACCGAGCCATCGGCACCTGCACTAACCCCGGGAGGAGTCTGGTGGGATGAAGAAGAATCCCAGCTGCAGCTCTCACGTGCCCTGGGTACAGTCAGGGATTCTGGAGGGTTGAGTTCACTGGGTTCTACCCCTGAGGTGGAGATGGAGGATCCAGGTGAGGCCAGGAGGAGGTGACAGCGTTCCCTTTCCCATCCCACCTCCTTCCCGGCTGCCAGCAGGGCTCCCCCGTCCCTCTGTGCCATGTTCCCTTGGAATCCTTCAGTGAATCTTAGGGCACCCAGTGCCCTGATGCCAGGGGGATGGCACACAGCCTGCTGGGCTGGAGCCTTCCCTTTGAGATGGAGCAGGAGGGCGTGCTCCAGCCCCAGCCAGGGCATGCCTCGAGGGGGTCTCCATGGAATGCTGGGTGGGGTATGTGGGGAATGGTGGCAAAATGTGTGTCTGGAGGGGAACGGTGGCTTTGGGAAGCGAGGTCCCACCCTGTGCTCCAGAGCTCATCCCGGGATAAGTGATGGAAAAGGAGGGTGCAAAGGGGGAAGGTGTCGAGTCAGTAAATGGGGAGTGGAACACCAGGAAAAAAAACAGGGAATCCTCAGGGAAAAAAGCGTGGCCCCAGGGAAGGAGGAACACGTCACCCCAGCTAGTTACTCTGCAGTGGAATCCCTGTGAGCCCCCACACTGAGGTTCCCAAACTGGAGCTGCAGCTCTGGAGCTGAAGGGGAAATGTCTTGAAGTAGCAAGAGGACGGTGTAAAAGTGTGCAGGGACAGGTTGGTGGCTGCAGGGCAGGATCCAAGCAGCAGCAAACCTGAGCAGTGGGAGAGACTGGGATTCACCCTGGGCATGTGGAAGCAGCCAAGTTACCAGAATTATTCCCTCTTATTCCTTCTTCCACTTGATGTATGTCCCTGTGGATCCTTCAGAAGGAGTTGCTCTGTCAGAGGAGCCCCATGTGTCCCAGTTGGGAGTTTTCAGAGCAGGGATTGCTGGTTCTTCATTCCCAAAGGAGCTCTCCTTCTCTTCTTCCTCCATTTCTGAGCTTTTCTTCTCTGCACCTTTTTAACCCATTTGTACATTTATTTCTTACGCTCATGAGAAATCCTGGACAATCCTGAACACCTTATCTCCTGCAAAAGGAGGAACATCTTGTGTGGATGACAGCCAGAGGATGGAACACAGCCAGCCTGGTTGGCTCAGGGTGGGGGTGCAGCCCTGGGATCTCCAGTTTTCCATGAAATGCTCAGCCTGGTGGAGGGGATGGTGCCCAAGGCTCCAGGCAGGGAAGGGGCCTCCCTTGGCTCTGGGTCCAGGGGCACAGGGAGTGCAGGGGCTGAGGAACTGTGGTCAGGGAACAGGCTGGGAGCAGGTGAGGCCACGCTGGGCCCAGAGCCACCACTTCGTGGAGGAATTAGGCATAAATTCCAGAAGGTTTGGGTTGGGAGGGACCTCGAAGCCCACCCAGTCCCACCCCCTGCCATGGGCAGGGACACCTTCCACCAGCCCAGGGTGCTCCAAGCCCCGTCCAACCTGGCCTTGGACACTTCCAGGGATCCAGGGGCAGCCACAGCTTCTCTGCCCAACCTGTGCCAGGGCCTGCCCACCCTCACAGACAATTCCTTCCCAACTCTTCTATGATTCCATGATTCCAGTGCTTTGCTCTGGCACTCCACTGGCACGATGATGCTGGAATTGGGAGCAGAGCTGAGCTCTGGGAGTGGAGCTCAGCCTGACACAGCTTTGGGTGCCAACACTGACCTGCTCAGCCGAGGCTCCTGTTTTGGGCTGTGTAGGTCCCACCTGAGCCTTGTGGTGTCCACGAGGGTGGGACGGCTCATGCCCTGCCAGTGCCCAGTTCTTGGCTCCCTGGGAGCCGGGTGGGATCGACTGGGTGGGATGAACCCCACAGCCGGGTTCTGCTTCGAGCAAGATGCTCAGATAAGGTGTTCAGAGGCACCTCATGGGGGATGTCGGAGTTCTCCAGGGGCTGGGCATTAATCCGGCATGCTCAGCACCGGCTTGAAGCTGCTTCTGCATTAAACGGGCGTAACCCCTGGCTCGCGGTGGGGCGGCACCGGTGCCGTGGGTGGCGGCTCTGGCACGGGGTTCCTGGTGGGTGGCAGCTCTGGCACGGAGTTCCTGGCCTGCAGGACGTGCCCTCAGCCTGTCCTTTGTGTCCCCGCAGCTCCTGCCCTGCCCAGCACGGTCCGGCAGCGCCTGGTGGACGCCCAGCACGGCCACGGATCGCAGAGGTTGGTAGAGGGTTCCGCGGCCGGGCAGCCTGAGCCGGGCCCCGCGGCGCCGTTCCGGGCGGGCCGAGTGTCCCTGCGCCGAATGCACAGCCTCTCCTCCGGACAGTCCTTCAGCTCTGACCTGCCCGGCGCCGGCACATCGCCTGCCTCCACCTCCTCCACCTCCTGCTCCTCATCTACCACCACCGTGCCTGCTCCTGCTTGCCATGTCCACCCTGTCTATTACCATCACACCACCTCTTATTTCCTCCAGATGGACTCCACCCCCGACCTGCCCCCTCCTGATGTCACCTCTGGAGTTCGCTGTCGCACTGGGAGCTTTGGGTATATCGCTGTTTCTTTTCTAGCTGCCTCTTGCCTGCTGGGCCTCGGAGCTGCCGCTTGCCCGGGTGCTCTTTCTGCCGCATTCCTCCCTCCGCCCTTGCCTTCTGGGCCTTTATTCCATGGTTTATCCGCCTGTTTGTTCCTCCCACCGCTCTCCCGAGCCGCTGGAGCCTCTAAGGAGCGTTCCACGGGCCATCCCCGCACGCAGGAGCTCAGTGGGGGCGTTCCCAAGGCACTGTGTTCCGCTGTAGCTGAGCAAATGAGAACTCCCGGGCGCTGGGTTATCCCAAAACAAGTCAGGTTCCACCTCTGAGGAGGCACCACAGCTGACCATCAAACCCTGGCCTGGTTTGAAGTCTGCACTTATTTGGGGTCTTCACAAGCAAATTGCAAAGGGAACCCGGCAGGGACCGTGAGGTTGTGCTTGTGAAATTTGGGGTGGCTTTAGGAGGTGGTGGAGTGAAGCCAGCAGCTCAGGAACGCATTTCAGAGTGACTCTGGCTTGGCAGGGATGAGGAATGGGTGTGTTTTGGCCAAGGAATGTCTGAGGAGGCAGTTGGAGCTTCTGATGCTGGATCACTGGCTTGGTCCCTTTGAGCTGGCTCTTTAAGGACCTGGAGGATCCCTGGGACTGGTTGTGCTGCACACCCCTGGATCCCTGAGCTCTCCTGGCTCACATGCTGGCGTTGGGGAGGTGCAGGAGCCCTGGCTGGTTGAACTGGGCTGCTCCAACAGCCAGGTCAGGAATGTTCTGGGCCCCAAGCAGAGGATCCCGTTCCTTGGGTGGCTTTGATCTGAGCAGGACCCAGGAGGTGCCCGTCCCATGGGGCCAGGGATGCAGCCAGCTCCAGGTGCTGTGTCCCTGCAGTGCTGGATGCCCCCTGGCTCAGGAGCAGTGGGATGTGTGCCCGTGCTCTCAGGGTGTCCCAGCACTCAGGGCAGGTGGTGGGAGGGCTGTGATGGACTATCAGGGAATCCTGCCCTGTCCTCCTGCCCTCCAGGTGCTGCCTGTGACCCTGGACAGGCCATTCCAATTTCATTCCAGGCTTTCTCCTGGAATGTTAAAAATAGTCTCCTAATCCTCAGTGGGGAGCAGAGTGCTGGGAAAAAGCTGGAATTCTCCTGGTGAAGCAGTGGGTAGGGGAAGTGTCCTTCCACATTATTTATCCATGCAGGACAACATTCCCAGTCAGCACATCTTCATCTCTCCCAGCACACTGTCCCGTTATCCCTTTACCTACAGGTGTTGGGATCTCTCCTGACCTGGTTTGGATGTCCCACCCCTTCCCTGAGTTGTGTCTCAGAGCTGAGGAGCCCCAGACAGACTCTGCAGTCTGGAATATTGAGGGGGAAGTTCCTGCAGCTGCTCCACAATGGAGAATTAATCAGTTAATTCATAAATGTCTGCTTGGGGATGATGAGAAGCAGCGTAGTAAACTCTGGATTCATTCCTGCTGATGGGAGCTCAGTCTAACAGTGGTCCCAGTTAGACTGGTAAAAGCTGGGAATGCTGCTGGTCCCTGTTTCCATCGCCCCCCCTGGCTCTGCAGAAGGGACAGCTCATCCCAGGAGCTTCCCATTATCCATCAGGGCTGATGTGCTGTGTCTAAAAGACATGTTTAAAAATGTTTATTTTCCTCCTGAGGCCCGTAAAACACAGAATTCCTGCCCAGGTGAAAGAGCCTGCAGACCCCTGGGAGTGGCGGAGGGAAATGGGATCCCAGAGAGGGGAAAGGGATGGTGCTGAGAGGTCATTTGGAGGGAATAACTGGGGGCCTCACGGTGGTCCCATCAGCAGCTGGTCACTGCTGGGTGACAGCAGGAATGTCCTCTCCCTGTTCCCATGGCAAAGTCCATCCACTGAGGCAGGATAAGTCATGACAGTCGGAACCTCTCACCTGGGATTTGCTCCAGCTACACAATAGCAGCGACTCCCCCCCACCTCATCCATCCCCGCTCATTCCAGGCAGCGGAAACCAGGAGCTGAGAGCCCAAAGACGTTGTTTTGTCACTGTTAATTGTTTTATCCAACTGCATCATCAGCAGATCCTGCTTTGATGCGTCTCTAAAAACGCCGCCGCAGCTGATGGATCGCTCCTCCTTGATACCCCCAGTGCTGCTGGAGGCCTCTCCAGACATCCCTCCCGGGGAGGCAGGCAGGACAGCTGGGGAGGCTGAGAAAGGCCTTGCAGGGAGTCCCTCCAAGGACCAGAGCACAACCCCAGAAATCCCTGGCTCCCCTGGTAGAAGGAAAGTGCCCCCCTGAGTGCTGGGGCTGCTGGAGCTCCTCGGCCTCTCCCCCAGCCAGTGTCGGGGAGAGCTCCCGGGAGCCCTTCCCCCGGGAAAGGCTGGAGATGGCTGTCTCTGGAGTCCTGCTGGGTTGTCCTGGCTCCCTCACCTCCTCACTCTTTGCTTCTCTTTTGCAATTGGCTTCAGAGGATCCGGCGCAAATAAGGTCAGAGCGGTTCCGGGCCGGAGGCTGCCGCGGGATCCCGGGGATTCCAGGGGGAGAGGGGCTCGAGGGGACCGTGTGTGCACAGAGGTTTCTGCTGCCAGTGCCTGCCTCAGGTGGATAAAGCTCGTGGAGATGGGAGCGTGGGACCAAATCCCCACCGCGGCCCTTCTCCAACCAGGAAGGGAGGCGGCAGCCAAAGCAAAGGGAGGGAGAGAGTCAGGAATCCAGGGAAATGAGTAATTCACAGCTCCTGAAGGGTGGAAGGGAGGAAACTGCTGTTGGGTTTGCACTGAGGCTGCTCAGGAGCTCAGCCCTACAGCAAATTTGGGAATTTGCCTTAGGAGAAGGTTTTGTGCCCTGGTGCCACGTGCTGGGCACGGGATGAGGAGCCCGGAGCGGGACACGCTCTGAGTGCCGGGCAGGGAGGGGTGAGGAGCGAGGGCTGGGGGAACAGATCCTGCCCAGGGCAGCTCCTGGGCTCCCCTCAGCCCTGTGCTGGGATGTGCCCGAGCGGGACCCCTGGAGAAATCCCCCTTGGGCTGCGGGGCTGGGGAAAACCAGGGGTTTGTTCCAGATCCTCTTCCTGCCCCTTCCCTGCTCCCCCTCTGCTCCCAGGCTTCCTGTACTCCAGGCTTTCCTCCCTCCATGCTTTGCTCTCCGCTTCGTTTGCCCGGTCAGTCCATGCCATCTTCTCACCCTGCCTCATTCACAGCGCTCCGGCGGGATCAGTGGGAGTGGTGGGATCGTGGAGCAGGGTAGGAGGCGCGGGTGGAAGCGGATCTGGCCTGCCCTCAGGCAGGTGAGTGCTGTCGGGGTCGGGCTGTGTAGGCTGTGGCTGTGCCTGGATCCAGGGAGGAGAGCAGTGAGCACTGCTGGGATGGAGGAAGGCTGAGGCTCCGGGTGTTTTCCAGGAGGGATGAGCCATCAGTGGCTCCTGTTGCTCCACAGAAGTGCTTCCTCTGAAGGGCCCTTTCCTGGCATCACATCAAGGTCTGGCTGTGTCCTGGGACAGCTTTTCCTCTTCACGAGGTGCCCTACTGGTTCAGGAGCATAATCCTTACGGGAATCAGTGGGATACAGGCCAGGCCTTGGCTGGGCCTCACCCAAGATGATGGAAATATCCTGGCAATGCTCCTTGCTCCCTCTTGTCCCAGCACTGGGCCTGGGAGTGTCCCCTCCTCCTGCTGTCCCTGACACAGCCAGCGTGATCCCAGGGATCCTGCCCTCGTGGATGCAGAGTGCACTTCCTTTTGGGAGCCACCAGGAAAAGGGTCATTTGAGGCCGTAGAGAATCCCAGGAGAAGTTCCCAGCTGGTGTTCAGCTCCCAGAATCAGCCCGTGGTGCCACAGCTGCTCCCTGTGTGTGTGCCGGGTGTCCTGCTCTGTCAGGAGCTCCTGGGACTGTCCCTGGCACGGTGGGTCTGTGCCATGTGCCCTGACACAGCAGGGTGGGCTCTGCTGCCCACCAGGGATGTGCTGGTGTGTGCTGGGCTCAGCAGTCACTGGATTTCCCTCTATCCCTCGGGAATACATTCCTGAGTTCCAGCTGGATAGGTTGGGAATGAAACGGGTTAGCTCAGACCGTTGTGATATTTGGGAATTGTGTCCTCCTGGGCTGATTCCCCATCAGCTCCTTCAGTCCCCCTCGGATGATGAGCCCAGACACAAACTGGGGGTCCAGCGAGGTGGGACCTGGCATCTGCTCCAGGGAAGGGATCCCAGGAACAGCAGCGACAGCCACTCCAGGAATGGGGACATGGACCCCCCCCCAGGTGTCCAGGGACCCTCAGCTGCCGGGAGAGCCATCCTGGGAGGTGACACAGCGGCCGTGGTGCCACCAAGGACCTGCTCCTGCTGTTCCTCCTGCGCCTCCCACAGACCAGCTGTCCAGGGATCAGGTTCCCAGTGTCTGCTCCCAGGGAAGCAATTCCTCCTGGAGCAGAGCACGCTCTCCAGCTGCTGGTGTCATTTGCTGCACACGCTGCCAGCGCCATGGCATTGCTTTGGTCCCTTCTGGATTGGAAACTGCAGGACTTGTGGGACACAGGGAGAGACTCCGGAGCTCAGCAGGCAAAACTCGCCCTCTTCACACATCCCTGTTGCTGGACCTGCAATCCCTGGCCAGGACACGCTGTGACCCCTCAGGGCTCTCCCACCTCCTTGATGATGATCCTGCCTGGAGATGATCCTGCCTTTCCCTGCTCCTGGCTCCAGCTGACCCCATTCCCAGGCCCAGGTTCTGTCCCACAGCCTCTCTTCACTCCTCCTGACCGTGCTGGGACCCAGCGCTGGCCTGGCTCGAGCTGGGCCAACCCCTGCAGCCAGACTGCCTTGTTTTCCTAGAAAGGGGACACTTTCCAGGCATTTATGGAGAAAAGAATCCTCTGAAAGGGGGTGTTCAGCCCTGGCAGCGTCTCACCAATGGCTCAGCACGTGCACAGGATGGCTCCCACCCCCCTTCCCTGGGGGAGGGAACAGGGAGTGTCCAGACAGAAGTTCCCAGCACGAGTTCCCCCTTTGCAGGTGTGTTAAGCTCCAATCCGAGCCAGAAACACTGGGGAAGAGCAGGAGACTCCTGGATTCCGCAGAGGGAAGGAGCTGAAGGGTCTGGTCACAGTTGGGTTCTGTCTGCAGGCACTGGCAGCATCCCATTGTCTCCCAGCCCCGGTGTGTGGATCCCATCTGCATCCAAGTTCTGGGATTGGCCCAAACACCCCCATGTTCAGCCCCATCAGGTTCCATGGCTGCTGCTGTTCCCATGGCCCAGTTGTCCCAGTGATCCCAGAGAAAGCTGTGGGCCACCAGCCGTGACAGTGACCTTCCGTGGGACCCACCGGTGGCCTTGGGAGCTCCGTGGCTCCACACGTGGGATGCATGGCAGGTGTCTGCCTTGGACAGGCCCCAGCTGCTCCCTCAGAATAGCCAGGGACTTCACACCGCCCGGATTGTTCCGTTCTCCCGCTGCCACCGAGCCGGGAATGCGGCTCCGGCGCTCAGACATCGGCCGGGATCGCTCCATGTGCAGAGGACAAGGACAGCCCCAGCAGTGCCAGGGGCTTGGTGCTTCTGGGGAACACAAGAGATGAGTTCTCCACAGCTGGGCTCCTGCAGTGGGTCCAGGGCTGTATCCCAGCCGTCCACAGGGGTTCAGGATACCCTCGTGTACTCCTGTGGAGAATGAGAGCCCGACTTGATTCCGTGGGTTTTGTTAAAATACCCTTATTCCAGGACAAGTAGAACCTTTTCCTGGCTGTCCAACCCCCCAGTGCTGGGACAGCTGGGGCTCCAGGCTCTGTGTGCCACCACTCTGTGGACACTGGGGACAAGTGGCTTCCTCAGGATCGGGACTGGGACTGTGGAACGGCTCCATGGGCGACACGGACACGGATCGAGGGACCCCCAGCACCTTTGCTGATGTGGGGCTGGGGGTGCAGTCACAGGAGGGAAGGGATGGGGCATCCAGAGGGACCTGCACAGGCTGGAAAGGCAGGACTGTGCCAACCTCCTGGAGGTCAACGAGGCCAATGCAAAGTGGCACCTGGGTCAGGGCAATCCCAGCACGAACACAGGCTGGGGAGAATGGATTGGGAGCAGCACTGGGGAGAAGGAGCTGGGGGTGTGGGGACTGTGCCCCTCTGCCCCTCAGGAGAGACCCCCCTGCAGAGCTGCTCCAGCCCTGGGGAACAGCACAGGGAGGACAAGGAGCCAGTCCAGAGGACACCATGGAGCTGCTCTGAGAGCTGGAGCCCCTCTACTCTGGGACCAGGCTGGGAGAGCTGGGGGGGGTTCACCTGGAGAAGAGAAGGATCCAGGGAGACCTCAGAGACCCTGAAGTGGCTCCAGGAGAGCTGGAGAGGGACTGGGGACAAGGGATGGAGGGACAGGACACAGGGAATGGCTTCCCACTGCCAGAGGGCAGGGACAGATGGGAGATTGGGAAGGAATTGCTGGCTGGGACGGTGGGGAGGGGCTGGGATAGAATTCCCAGAGAAGCTGTGGCTGCCCCTGGATCCCTGGAAGTGTCCCAGGCCAGGCTGGACGGGGCTTGGAGCAGCCTGTGCTGGTGGAAGGTGTTCCTGCCCATGGCAGGGGTGGCACTGGATGTCTCCAGAGGTGCCAGCTCTGGGTTGAGGGTGTTTTCTCTTGCTGTTATTCATGGTGGTACTGTAGGAGAAGGTCTGGGGGCTCCTCGTGCTGTGTGGGCAGGTTTGGTGACCCCTGTCCAGGGGTCTGTGCTGGGAGTGCAGGGGCCACGGGGGCCCAGGAACTGGGCAGCTCCATCTCTTCTCACCCTCTTCTGCTTCTCTGTCCTCTGCTGTTTTCCTCTCCATTTCCATCCCATTCCACACCTCTCTCCTGTGTTTGGGGTCCCCTCGTCCCCCCCTCCCCGTGCCAGAGGTGTCCTGCAGTGCCCGCTGTTGCCATGGGGCGGTGGATCTCGGCCCGGCGGCTGTGCAGGGACCCCGGGGTGTGGGGGCAGCACCCCCGGCCCCCCCGGCGGGAAGGAGTGAGCTGTGATTTGCCATTTCCCCTCCCTCCCACTCTCCACAAAGGCTCCGGGAGCCCCTGGGGCTCCGTTCGCCACCCCCGGCAGGCACCAGGCTGGGCACAAACCACTGTGGGGGCACGCGCTGGGCATGGCTTCGTGTGGGGACGCCCAAGCTCTAATTCCTCCCGCCGGGATTAGAGGTTGGCGCGGGCTGAGCCCGGAGCGGGGCAGGCTCGGGGGTGCTCTGTGTGCGGGGAGGGGGGGTGGGCGCACACACGGGTGACGGCGAGGGCTGAGGGACCCTCCGGGGCAGCTCCCCCCAGTTCTGCAGCTCCAGGACGAGCTTGGAGCCCTCCCAGCTCCCACTGGGATCCACGGGGAGGGAGCGGGCTCCGTTCTGCCCCCGTGTACTCACGTCCCCCGTGTGCTCGGGGGGTGCTCGCAGTGAGCCCCGGTGATCCCCGCGCTTGGGGCCGTCACTTTGCCCCGTGTGCTGGGAGTTGGCACCGGGCAGGATGAGCCCCCTGTCCCTCTCTGTGCCCCCGTCCCAGGGGTGCCCCCGTCCTGGGGGTGCCCCTGCACTCGTACAGAGGAGCAGAACGGCGGGTGAGGCGGCGGGAGCGAGGTGGGCGCCTGTCCCAGTGCCCCTCCCCGGGGGTCGCTGCAGTCCTGGAGGGGTCCCTGTGTCCCCTCAGCCGCCACATCCGTGTGTGTGTGTGTGTGCGGGCTCGGGAACAGCCCGGCCCCGGGGGGCACTAACGCGGTCTGTCCTCCCCTCCCACCGCAGAGACTTGACTCGCTCCGACTCCGACTCCTCCATCCCGCACCTGAGCGACCACCAGCGTATTCCCAGCTCAGCTCCCAAGCTGCTGGCTGCCCGGCCCACGCTGCTGACGCGCTCCATGGAGGAGGCTGTCCCCGGCCACCCGGCCCCCGGCGCGCCCACCCCCAACGGCGGCAGCCGGCTCGTGGAGGCCCCCGGGCTGGGGCCTTTGCCGGAGCGGCTGCCCGAGAGCCCCATGGCGATGAAGAAGATGATGATGGTGAACCACGGCATGGAGAAGTCCTCCAGCCTGGGGGAGATCAGCCACCCGACGGCCGGCAAGCCCAGCCACTCGGATTCGTCGCGGTCGCACAGCCCCAGCTCCCCCGACCCCGACACCCCCTCCCCCATCTCTGACTGCCGGCCCCCCGGCGCCAAGAGCACCCGCATCCCGCAGCTGGCCGCCAAGAAGAGCCCGGGGGACGAGGACAGCAGCCTCACGGGCGACGAGGTTGACCCCGGCCAGAGCAAGAAAAAGTTCCCCCTAAAGATCTTCAAGAAGCCCAAGAAGTAGCGGGGGGGGGGAGCCCCCAGGAGCGCGTCCCGCCGGGCCCGGGGCCGGATTGCACCGGGAACGCAGCGCGGCCCCGGCACCCGCTGCCCTCCCTCCGCACCCGAGTCACCCACCCAGCGCCGGCACGGGGGGAGCTATTTAAACTTATTTATTTCCTGATCTCCGAGAAGAAAAACCGCGCCGCCGCCGGCTCCCCCGGGAGAACAGCCGTCCTTGCCCTCCCTCCCTGCCCTCCGACCGCTGCGGTCCCGGCTTTGCTGTGCATGGCTTCCAGTTA
>NW_020956934.1:127195-128381 GCF_003031625.1 Empidonax traillii
ACCCGAGTCACCCACCCAGCGCCGGCACGGGGGGAGCTATTTAAACTTATTTATTTCCTGATCTCCGAGAAGAAAAACCGCGCCGCCGCCGGCTCCCCCGGGAGAACAGCCGTCCTTGCCCTCCCTCCCTGCCCTCCGACCGCTGCGGTCCCGGCTTTGCTGTGCATGGCTTCCAGTTACTCCTGCTCCGCTCAGCCACGCGGCCTTTGGGTTTGGTTTCAATGTGGTTTTGTTTTTCTATTTTATTTTTTATTGTTGCTAGTCTTGATTTTTTTTTTTTTCCTGCCTCCTCCGACTTTTGCACAGGCTGACCGGAGGGGGGGCGGCCGCTCCCGCGGAGCTCCGCGCTGCCCCTCGGGCTGACTCAGGTCACAGCGGTTCTCCCTCATTTCCCAGAGTCACTTTTCCACCCCGGCCCCCGTGGCTTCGCCGTCGGGAAGGGGGACCCCTCCTGAGCAGCTCCCCATAAGCAGGAGCAGGGGAGGACTCTGCCCCTGCCGGTACTTGTGTGTCCCCGGTCCCCACGTCCCGCCCGTGCCGGGGCGGCCCCGCTGGGTCTCGGGGAGGAGGGACGGGGCTGTCCCCGCACTGCCCTGCCCGGCCGGGGGGGCTGGAGCTCGGGGGAAGGAGCCCACGCCTGGCCTTGGCTTCGGTTCCCAGGACACCCTCCCCAGTGCCCAGGACTGCTCCGGGCCCCGCCGGGGACCCTGCTGATGGAACACGGAGGGTGTTGGAGCAGAGCCGGGTCCAGCCATCACGGCCGTGCAAAGAGGAGGGGGTTCCCGGGAGCAGGGCCCGGCCCCTCTCCCTGTGTGCCCTGTCCCGGCCTGGCGGGGCCGGGGGGAGGGAGCAGGACACGGGAGGGCTCTGCAGGGCAGGGGACAGAGGCTGGGCCTGGCAGGACCCCGACAACACCCTCTGCTCTCCTGGCTCCATCCCCGGAGCAGCCCAGGGGGGCTCTGTGCCCTCCCCGAGGGATGCAGTGGGGGCAGGAGGCTCGTGTGGCAGCGTCCCCCCTGCCCAGGGGACACATGCTGAGGCCCCCTCGTGCCCTCACAGCTGGCCACGGGTCTCAGTCAGGCCCCAGCCATTCCCTGGGCCTTGGGGGCTCTCCCATCCTCCCCTGGCACCTCGTGGGTCACATCCTGCTGCTCGGAGCCCTCGGCCCAGTGGGTGTCCCCCAGCA
>NW_020956934.1:132272-135171 GCF_003031625.1 Empidonax traillii
TTTTCTGTGGTATATGATTATGCTGAGATCTATGTCCCACCTGTCGATGTTTTTCAGCTCAGACACTATGACCCTCATTGCAGTAAGTATGTTTGAGATCTCGCACTGGTGTTATGACATAGCAAACTCAGCACCTGTTATTTTCCTTCGGGATATGTTCTCACGGATATATTATTGCTCTAACCTACACTGCCTCCTTTGGGGTTTTAAGGATAATGGCACCTACCCCTATGGAGAAACACAGGGGGGTATATTTGCTCAGCCCTTCATACATTTTCCCTTTGGTTTCAATACAATGGCCTCTGAGAAATTTAAACTCTTTAGATGTAAGAGACATTTTCTTTTTTGTGCAAGGTGTCATAACCATTGCCACGGTGTCATATCTAATATTCGTGGTTAGGCCCAGGATTTACCAAGAACGGGCACAGAAGCCAGCCCCAGGGGTGGAAAAACTCGAGTGGCATGGGCCATGGGAGCACTTGGGTAAATTTCTAGAAAGTAGTTCAGTTCCTCCAACATTGTCATAGTCCTGGTTTCAGCAAGAAATTTTGTCTTTCCTTTCCCCTTCCCCCTCCTGCGTGTATGTGTTAATGGACCATCAGATAACAAAGGAGTTGGCCTGAGCCCTAAATGGCCAGACATTAATCTCCTAGCATCAAAGGGGGGGGAATTGAGAAAAAGGCCAGGGTGTGTGTATGGAAAGAGGTGGGGTTTGGGGGGTTGGAGCTCAGCTCTGGAGCCGGAGGGGAGGCTGCAGCAGGGAGGAGAGACTGCCTGGTTGCTTCTTTGTCTTTTCCTGTGGGAGAGGAGGTTTTTTTGCTGCTGTCTCTCTGCGCAGTTGTTGCTGGTTGCAGGCTTGGTTTTTACTGTGAGATCTTCACCGAGTCGTGAGTTTTTCTTCCATTGGGAGAACTTTCTGTTTCCCTCCCCCTTCCCCCCTCCTCCCTCTCCACCCGGCGGCAACGAAGGATCTCACAGCGCCGCCCAGTGATGGGTGCTGGACATTACAAGTTCTACTCCTCCAGTGACCCAACAGCGCCCCCTGGTGACTACTATAGAACATTACAAGTTCTGCACCTTCGGTAACTCAACAGCGCCAACCTGGTGAACGGTATAAGACATTACAAGTTTTGCATCTCCAGTGACCCGACGGCGCCCCCTGCTGACT
The DNA here is from genome assembly GCF_003031625.1 of Empidonax traillii. Taxonomy (NCBI): domain Eukaryota; kingdom Metazoa; phylum Chordata; class Aves; order Passeriformes; family Tyrannidae; genus Empidonax; species Empidonax traillii. Next base: position 133,441 of record NW_020956934.1, read on the forward strand.
GTGGATGGAACTGCACCAAACGGTGCTAAAAATTGAACTATTTGATTTTCTTTTTTTGCCGGTTTTATCGGTTTTGTTCTTGAAGGGGATTATTGGTGGGTATAGGGGTATTGCTTGGTTGTTTTTGGTTGTTTTACTTGGTTTTTTTTTCATGTTCCTGTTAATACACACATACCTTTTAATAAAGGGCTGTTATTTTTTTTTTCCCCTTTTCCATAATTTGTTTTCCTTCAATCGGAACCTCTTAATTTCAGATCTATAATTGCTAGAAAAGGAAGTTTGGGTCTTTTTCTCCTAATCCATCCTCAGCAAAAGACCCTTGTCTCAATTAAACTGGGACAAACATGGAAGTTCACTCTTGAACAACTCCTAAACCCTACACAGATAATAACAGCTGTGAGGGAGAGAGGTCATGATAAACCCATAAAGAGACACTTGGTAGATGCATGTGGGGCTTTAGCCGTTGCCTACAAAAAGGTGCTCGATATGGTGCAGCCCTCACAGGGAAAAGGAAAAGATGAAAACGAGAGGCCTGATTCAAGGGTGACTCCAGATAAGGCCAGCTCCAAGGGACCAAACAAGTCAATGGAGGTTGCCCCTATCCAAAAGAAGAAATATAAGACCAAATCAGCCTGCCCAGTTGATGATGATGGGGAAGCAGGACCCTCACAGACAGCCAACCCGGAGCCAGAAATCATCACTGAGTCCTTATCGTATGATGACCTCCAGAAATTACGGGCAGACGTCATTCGTCACCCGAATGAGCCTATACTGACATGGATGATCTGAGTCTGGGACTCTATGGGTGATGCCATAAACCTTGATGGCGGTGAAGCAAGGTCCTTGAGGTCTATTGCCCAGGATGTGGGCCTTGAAGAGGCATTTGTGAGAGAATCAAGGCCCCTCTCTCTCTGGGCACGGCTGCTGGATGCTGTGAGAGGGAGATTCATTTACAGAGAAGCCTTGCAGAAAGACCATTTTGCGAAGAGCTGGAATACCATGGAGTAGGGGATCCGACGCCTGAGGGAAATGGCACTATTGGAAGTACTGTTTGGAAGAGATGTGCAAGCTAGTCACGATCCTGACCAGGTTAGACCTGACAAGGTTAGATGTACACCATACATGTGGTGGAACTTCATGCGTATGGGGCCACCTGCACATGTCAGTTACCTGACATCACTGGATGCTGGGGAAAAGAGTGAGCCAGTGGTGCTTATAGTAAATAAACTTCGGATGTACGACAGTATGGTCCAAGAATCACTACACGTCCGTGTTTCCTCTGTAGAGACCTCAGTCGATAACCTCACTACCATAGCTACACAACTACAAGATCAACAAAAGGAAATGCTAGAAAAGATTGAGAGAAACACCTCCCAGGTGGCACCAGTGAGAACCGGGCGCCCCCCAGTTAGAGGGGGTAGACAGACCTCATGAACCGAGCTGTGGTATTTCCTATCTGGACATGGAGAAGACATGAGACAGTGGGACAGGAAACCTACCCATGTCTTGGCAGCCCGAGTACAAGAGTTAAAGGACCAGAGGAAAACAAATTCCGTGAAAGTGAGTGCAGTGCCGGTATCCCGTAGGCAGAGATCTGACCCACTAGAAGGTACCTCCCGCCAGTATATGCAGACGGAAACCTGTGATGAGCAGGACAGAAACCAGTACTAGAGGGGCCCTGCCTCTAGCCAGGTAGAGGCACGGGACAACCGTGTCTATTGGACGGTGTGG
>NW_020956934.1:135433-137010 GCF_003031625.1 Empidonax traillii
GCAGAGATCTGACCCACTAGAAGGTACCTCCCGCCAGTATATGCAGACGGAAACCTGTGATGAGCAGGACAGAAACCAGTACTAGAGGGGCCCTGCCTCTAGCCAGGTAGAGGCACGGGACAACCGTGTCTATTGGACGGTGTGGATCCGGTGGCCTGGCACATCAGACCCACAAGAATATAAGGCTTTAGTTGACACTGGAGCTCAATGCACGTTAATGCCCTCAAAACACGTGGGACCAGAGGCTATTTCCATTTCTGGGGTGACAGGAGGGTCGCAGCAGTTGACCGTGTTGGAAGCTGAAGTGAGTTTGACCTGAAAGGAGTGGCAGAAGCACCCCATTGTGACTGGTCCAGATGCCCCATGTATCCTGGGCATTGACTACCTTAGGAATGGGGATTTCAAAGACCCCAAGGGACATAGGTGGGCTTTCGGGATAGCAGCTGTAGAGACAGAAGCAATTAAGCAGTTGAATTCGCTACCTGGCCTCTCGGACAACCCTTCTGCAGTGGGACTGTTGAAGGTTGAGGAACAGCGAGTGCCAATTGCCACTACAATAGTGCACCGTCGGCAGTACCGAACGAACCGAGACTCTGTGATTCCCATCCATAAGATGATCCGCGAGCTGCCGGGAAAGTTGAAAGGTGCAATGGACTGTTGAAGACTACCCTGAAAGCATTGGGTGGAGGGACTTTCAAACACTGGGATCAACACCTAGCAAAGGCTACATGGTTAGTCAACACTAGAGGCTCCATCAATCGAGCCGGTCCTGCCCAATCAGAATCCCTTCACACTGTAGACGAGGACAAGGTCCCAGTGGTTCACATGAGAGGTATGTTAGGTCAAACAGTTTGGGTTAACCATGCCTTGAGCAAAGGCAAATCCATTCATGGAGTTGTTTTTGCCCAAGGACCTGGTTGCACATGGTGGATGATGCAAGAAGATGGAGAAACCCGGTGCATACCTCAAGGAGATATCATCTTAGATATCATCTTAGCCTGGTTTCTTCTTTGTCTTTTCCTGTTGCAGGAGAGTTTTACTGCTGTTCTCTGCGTAGCTGTTGGTAGCTGCAGGCCTGGCTAACCGCGAAATCCTCACCAACTGAAAATCGTGAGTTTTCTTCCATTGGGAGAACTTTCTGTTTCCCTCCCCCTTCCCCCCTCCTCCCCCACCACCTGGCGGCAACCAAGGATCTCACAGCGCCGCCTGGTGACGGGTGCTGGACATTACAAGTTCTACTCCTCCAGTGACCCAACAGCGCCCCCTGGTGACTACTATAGAACATTACAAGTTCTGCACCTTCGGTAACTCAACAGCGCCAACCTGGGGAACGGTATAAGACATTACAAGTTTTGCATCTCCAGTGACCCGACGGCGCCCCCTGCTGACTGTGGATGGAACTGCACCAAACGGTGCTAAAAATTGAACTATTTGATTTTCCTTTTGCCGGTTTTATCGGTTTTGTTCTTGAAGGGGATTATTGGTGGGTATAGGGGTATTGCTTGGTTGTTTTACTTGTTTTTTTTTTTTTTTCATGTTCCTGTTAATACACACATACCTTTTAATAAAGGGCTGTT
>NW_020956934.1:138408-144557 GCF_003031625.1 Empidonax traillii
CCTCCCAGCCCATGGATCCCCCTGTGCCCCATCCCCACCTTGTCCCCCAGCCCAGAGCACTGAGTGCCACGGCCAGGCCTGCCTTGGACACCTGCAGGGCTGGGCACTCCAAACCTCCCTGGGCAGCCCCTGCCAAGGCCTCACCACCCTTTCCAGCCACAAATTCCTCCTCCTGGCCAACCTGAGCCTTCCCAGGCTCCTCCCTCCTGTCAGGGAGCTGGAGAGAGGGATGATGTCTCAGTTGGGCTGTGGGAACCAGCACAGGGCCCTGTTGCTCAGAGCTGGGTGGAGGTGAAGCTTGGAGGGCCTCAGGAAGTTTGTGCAATTGCCTCATTTCCTCCCCAGACTCACCTCTCGAGGAGACGCTGGGTTGGTCGTGGTCGGTCCCAGCTCACCACAGCCACGCTGAGGGCCAGAGGCTGCTTTTCCTCTGCAGCAGCTGAACCCACAAACGGAACAACTGCTCCACCTGCTCTTGGTGGAAGAAAACAGCGACTGCAACACAGAGCAGAACCTGAGGACGAAGATTCTGAGCACAACCCAGGCTTTGACCAGACCCAAAATGCCATTTTGGATTATTTTTTCATTTTGGACTATTTTTTCCTTCTGTTGGCCTTTTTCCAATAAAACAGAGAAACACCCCCAAATTTATTCCCGTTTCCTGATCAGTCCCAAACATTCTCTGTGCCCCATCTTTGAGGGGAGAGCTCTCTGGGCCCTTGCTGACCTGGTGCATGGGGCACCTTCCCAGCCAGCCTGGGTGCTGAGGAGCCCACAGCTGTTATTTTGACTGGAATCTGAATGGAATCAACTCCCTCATGTGGGAAGGGACAGGGGCCCATCCAGAAGAAATAGTTTAATTTCCAGCCACTCTGTAAGGCTCTCAGGACCAGCCCCAGGCGAAGGGTGAGGTGCAGGTTGGTGATTCCCTGTTCCCTCACGGTGCAAACCCCACAGTCCTGTTGTGGGGCCGTGCTGGGCTCCCTTTGCCCGTGTCCCCTCCCAGCCCCAGGTGCTGAGGGCTCAGTTCCCCCTCTGGGCAGGAGGCACCTGAGGGGCCGCCTGTGGAACAGGGAGGTGCTGCGAACCATGGACACCAGATCTTCTCGTGCCACCTCAGGCCCACAAAAATGTCACAGCTGCTGCTCCCCGAGACATTCAGAGCAGGATCAGAGGGGAACTGGTGGTGTTTGGGGTTGGATTTTCGCACAGACCTCAGTGCTGCCCCTGAGCCCTGACGGGACTTGTAGAATCGTGGACTGGTGTGTGTTGGAAGGGAGGGGGACTGCCCCCGCTCCCCGGGCAGCCCGTTCCCACGTTTAATCCCACACTGTATTTAATGGACTATAATGGATTTTCACCGCTATTTCCACCGTTTTGGCGCTCTGGCGCGGGACGAGGCCGATCCTTTTGTCCCCTCGCGGTCTCCGTGGCGGCGCCCTCGGCGCGGTCCCTCAGGGCTCCATCTTTGAAGCGGGCGGGATTCCCGGTGCTCCCCGGCGGGGCGGCGATTCCCGGGCACGGCGGCGGGAATACCGGCACGGGGGCCGGGATGGGGGCCGGGATCAGGGTCCCCCGGCCGTGAGCGGCGGCGCGGGGGGCTCGGCGGGGCGGGCAGGGGGCAGAGCAGGAGCCGTGCCCGCAGTGAAGAGGGCAGCGGCGGCCTCAGCGGGGGTGGGGCCCGCGCGGCGAGAGCGGGAACGGCGGAGCGGCGGAGCCGTGAGGGGCTGCGGGGGGACCGGGGGGAGCCGCCAGGGGGGACGGAGCGGCTGCTGAGGGCCGAGAGGGGCCGTGAGGAGCGGGGAGGGGCTGTCAGGGGCCGAGAGGGGCCGCGAGCACTCGAGGGACCCGCCGTGAGGGAGCCGGGACCCGGCCGCCGCCGCCGCCATGCACGTCGTGAAGCGGGGTGAGGGCTCCGTCCTTCCCGGGGGGGCCCTCACGGCACCCAGCGCAGGGGAGGGGGCCACGGCCCTGCTCGGGGCACCCGGCGTGAGGGCATGGGACCCCTCGGCTCTGGGGGTCCCTCTCAGGGCACTCGGAGTGATCAGATGAGGTCCCCGGGGTGTTTTGGGAGGTTCTCTCGTGGCACATGGAAGGATGGGGTTCCCTCTGCTTTGGGGGTCCTTCATGGCACCCGAAGGGGTATCCCCCTTTCCCATTCTGGGAGGTTCCCTCCTGGCACGTGGAGGGACGGGATCCCCGCGGCTTTGGGGGTCCCTCTCGGGGCGCCTGGTGAGAGGGGAGGGTATCCCCCCATTTTGGGAGGTTCTCTCATGGGATATCAAAAAATGAGACCTGCCCAGGTTTAGGGGCTCCTCTCGTGGCACCCAAAGTGAGCAGATGGGGTCCCCCCTTTAGCTTTGGGGGTTTCTCATGGCACGTGGTGTGAGGGGATGGGACCCCATGTGCACCCCATCAGTGTGGGAGCTCCCCTCTGACACCAGTGAGGGATGAGTCCCCTCTGTTTTGGGAGACCCCCAACACACACACACATTCCACACACCCCCTCTTCCCGCAGTCCCCCTCCACGCCCCCATCGCAGGAGCTTTGACCTTGGTCCCCACCCCCTTGGTCCAAGGGATGCTGGCCCAGGGGAGGGGTCCCCAGCCTGAGTGGATGGTGGGTGACCCTCAACTGGGTCCTCACCCCTGGGATTTGGGTTTGTGCAGTTTAAGATGGGAATTTCTCGGGGTGGAAGGGGAGCCTCCCCCCTCCTGGGGCCCCACCTGAGCAGGCTGTCCCTGGTGATCCCCACCCCAAATCTCCCTGCAGGAGGGGTGCTGGGAGGGGGGCACTGTGCTTACCTGGTTCTGACTGGTGCCAGACTGGTGTGACGTGGCCTGTTGTCCCCAGATGGGCGCCAGGAGCGGGTCATGTTTGACAAGATCACGTCACGCATCCAGAAGCTCTGCTACGGCCTCAACGCCGACTTCGTCGACCCTGTGAGTCCCACGCTGCCCTGCTGTCCTGTTCCCTGCCCCTCATCCAATGAATCCTGCTCTGGCCTGTTCCCAGATCCTCATCCTGGCTTGGAGCTGCCCTGACCCCAATTTCTTCTGGGAAAAGCTGCACCAGAACTTTTGGGGTGTCCTGTGCCAGGCCAGGAGTTGGAATTCAGTGATCCTTGGGGATCCCTTCCTGCTCAGGATGTTCTGTGATTCCCATATAGGGCCTCAGTTCTCCTCACAAAGGAGTCACCCACTACAACTACCCTTCTTTTTTTCTTCATAGCTGTGGTTGTAATCTGTCTGGTAGATGGGGTGGAACCAGGAGACCCTCCAGACAGATCTTCCTCCTGACTGTCCTCTGCCTGACTCTCTGGGTCCGGGCCCTCAGACCTGTTCTTTAAGGGCACCTGAGAAGGTGATGGGGGTCGGGAGGGGGTTCTTTTACCTCTCAGGGTAACAGGGACCTGTTTCCATTCCCCCCCATCTGCTCAGTTTGCCCCATCTGCCTGATGGCAGGAGGGGCAGGGCTTCACCGTCTCCTGCTGGACTTCCTTGGGGGTCGAAAGGGTGCGACTCCAGCTTTCACTTTCCCTGATGCTTCTCAGCCTCTCCACCTCTTCCTGGAGCTCTGCCACCAGGCACAGCAGATCGTTCACCTGCTCACATCATACACTCACACTGTCCTCTGGTACTAAAGCTTCATTTCCCAAGCTGTGCAGGATCTGGGATGCATGTTGGAAGCTTCTCCTCCCAAAGCCTGTGCACAGAACGACTTCCCCGTGGATCCGCTGATGTCTGTGAGATTTCTGTGCCGATCTCAGACCCAGTCTCGTCGTCTGGAGTTGCCAGTTGGGGCTCTTCCCATCTCCCAATTTCTCATGATCCTTTCTCCTGTCTGAAATTGCACCTGTCCCAGAGTTGCCATTGGTTCTGCACCCAGAGGTCTTTGGGATGGAGAGCAGGGGGAGGACACTGGTGACTTGGTCATTGGAGCGTGAAGGGTCCTGACTTGCCCTCAGTGACCTGGGAATAGATTTCACAGAATATTCTGAGTTGGAAGGGGCTCATAAAGTTGAGTCCAACCATAGAGTGGCCCACACAGGGATCAAAGCCACAACCTTGGTGTTATTGGCACCGTGCTCTGACCAACTGAGCTCGCCTCAGGGTCTGTGCTGAGGGCAGCAGTGAGGCTCCAAGTCCTCCTGGCTCCTAATACCCCAAATTCTTATTTATTCTGCAGTCATGTGCGAAGATGAATTTCTCCTTTGAGAATGAGTCTGCTGGGACTTGGATGTGCTTGTGCCAGACGCTTCCCCAGCCAATACTAACCCTCCCAACCTCTCGCACTAACATTCCCGTGAGGTTGTAACTGTGACGAGTTGTGCAAAAGGTAACAGTGCAAAAAGCTTCAGTAGAAACTGCTGTGACCTGGGCAATCCTGGCCTGGTCAATCCCATTGCCTGCAAACCATCCTTACACAGGATCCCAGATTGGTTTGGCTTGGGAGGGACCTCAAAGCCCATCCAGTGCCACCCCTGCCTTGGGCAGGGACACCTTCCACCAGCCCAGGGTGCTCCAAGCCCCGTCCAACCTGGCCTTGGACACTTCCAGGGACACAGGGGCAGCCACAGCTTCTCTGCCCAACCTGTGCCAGGGCCTGCCCACCCTCCCCAGTCAAGAATTCCTTCCCAGTCTCCCATCTAACCCTGCCCTCTGGCAGCAGGAAGCCATTTCCCCTTGTCCTGTCCCTCCAGGAAACAGTCTCTCTCCACCTTACTTGTCAGGTCCTGGCAGGCCCCAGTCAGGCTCCTGGAGCCTCCTCTCCAGGTGGGCACCCCCAGCTCTCCAGCCTGTTGGGTGTTTTCCTGTTTGGTATTTCCCTGCAGGCGGGCTGAGCGCTGCTGCCGGCCGTGAGGCCCACCATCCGTGGGCTGGGCTGTCAGGGTGGGGGGTTCCTGACCTGTGGAATGTTGTCCTTGCAGGCGCAGATCACCATGAAGGTGATCCAGGGGCTGTACAGCGGCGTCACCACGGTGGAGCTGGACACGCTGGCGGCTGAGACCGCCGCCACCCTGACCACCAAGCACCCCGACTACGCCATCCTGGCCGCCCGCATCGCTGTCTCCAACCTGCACAAGGAGACCAAGAAGGTCTTCAGTGGTGGGTCAAACGTCCTGCTGCTCGGGGGGATGGGAGCTTTGGGGGACGGAAATAGGATTTGTGACAAGTGCACTGTTCAGTGCTTGGTGCTGAGCAGGCAGAACAGTTGTGTGTTTGTGGGCTGGAGGGCGTTGTTTTGGAGGATGGGCATTCCTGCCTCTCCTGTCCCTCACCCCAGTGCCAGGTGATGCAGGTGCAGGCCTGGGGATGTCCTTTTCACTTCCCTTTCCTTTGCAGATGTGATGGAGGATCTCTACAACTACATCAACCCTCACAACGGGAAGCACTCCCCAATGATCTCCAAAGAAACTCTGGACATAGTTCTGGCCAACAAAGATGTAAGCAGTTGTTTTTCTGCACTTCTCAGTTTTCAGAATTCAGTGAGATACTTTGGATCATTTATTTTTATTTCTTAAGCAAGCCATGTTTGTTCTAGAGCAAAAAGCCCACACAGAAACCAGTGCAGGGAATGACTGGAGGGTGTAAAAGAGGGGATGGAAGAGTTTCCTTCCCATCAGGATGTTTCTGTAGCAGAATCTGTTTCCTTGGGTGTCCCCAGTGCTGTGATCAGCACAAGTGATTAAAGTACCCTCTGCTGGAGCAAAGTGAGGCAGCACAGAGGGGACAGAGGAGGTTTGGGTTCAGGTTTTGGCCAGAAATACCAGGCAGGAATAGCATTGTTCCACCTTAACGAGGCCCCAGGGCTGATTGTAACATCAGTTTTGTCTGTTGTTCCCTGGCAGCGCCTGAACTCTGCCATCATCTACGACAGAGACTTCTCCTACAACTACTTTGGCTTTAAGGTAAAGAGCACATTACTCAGACTGCTGGGAAGGATGGGAATGCTTGTGCATTTGCCTGGGTTGGGGCAAGGGGGGCACTGGAGGAGGTGGGACATCACTGGGTTATGAAGGACAAAGAGTGAAAACCTGGACGAAGCAGCTCCCAGTGGGATAAATCGTGGAGTGTTCCTTGCTGCTGGAAGGGCTTGTAACTGTTGGGCTCTGTTTCACAGCACATCACACTGGATGTTGTTGAAGG
>NW_020956934.1:144836-157946 GCF_003031625.1 Empidonax traillii
GTTGGGGCAAGGGGGGCACTGGAGGAGGTGGGACATCACTGGGTTATGAAGGACAAAGAGTGAAAACCTGGACGAAGCAGCTCCCAGTGGGATAAATCGTGGAGTGTTCCTTGCTGCTGGAAGGGCTTGTAACTGTTGGGCTCTGTTTCACAGCACATCACACTGGATGTTGTTGAAGGCCATTCCTCAGGGAAATAATCTGATCCTTAAGAAACCAAAGAAGAGATTTTTGCTTTCCCTGTTGTTTTGTGGAGCAGTCACTCTCCGTGTGCCATCCCACACGTTTGTCCTCTCCTGTGCTGCTGGAACATCTCCCCTACACCAGCCCAGTGTGCTGAGCCCCCCCTCCTGCTCCCCTCCCACCCTGCTGTGCTGGGTTGTTTTTGGGAACGATGCTGGGTTTAGGGCTCTCTGGGGGGTGGCTGGAGGGCTCCACTCTTCCATAGCTCTGGGTACTGCAGAGAGGTCCTGTTGCTGGAGGGGCAGTGTGGAACCTCGTGGCCATGCTCCACACTCCATAAACTAAAGCAGTGGTGGAATCTTCCAGTGGCTTGTGGGTTTTCAGTCATTAATTACCTGATTAGGCTATTAAGGAGAGGAGGGGCAGAGTGCAGGGCTGGTGAGGCCTGGGATGAGGAGTGTGGAGTTGCTGGAGTTGGGAGTTAACAGAATTTTATTTTAATACTCAAATCTGCCTGCCTGCTAAAACCCATCCTCTCCTTTTACAGACTCTCGAACGCTCCTACTTGCTGAAAATCAACTCCAAAGGTAGGAGCTGTTCCTCATGCTAAGCACTTCTTCGTACATTTGAGTCAATTTAATTAAATTAAAGTTTAGCTACTGTGCTGTCAGCGATGGTTATTGCAAGCCCTTGGCTTGGAAATCCTTGGACACCAGAAGGGTCAGAAGTTAACTGTAATATCATAAAGGTGAAAGATAATTGGATTCTGGGCTGGATATTTGATTGGACTGTAACTGTTAATAGGAGTGAGTTTTTTTCCTCCTCTGTGAGAGCAGCTGAGCGTTGGAGCAGGTTGTTCCTTGGGTTTTTCAAAGCCTGACTGGGGGAAGTCCTGAATAAACAGGCCTGTGCTCTTAGCTGTCTCTTCTTTGGCCAGGAGTTGGGCTGGAGATCTCCTCGAGTTCCTCCCAACTGGAATTACTCTGTGATTCCATGAGAAGTCTGTCTCTCGTGTCCCACTGCACGTTGTTTGCAGCTTGTTGCCGTGATCTGTGTGTGTCTGTGCTGACAGTGACTGTCACACTGAGCCTTTCTCCTCCTCGGCTTCCTGGCTGCAGCTGGGGGGTGAGAGGCTAGACAGGACCTGGCCCCGTGTGCTGGGACCCCAAAATTCCAGTGTGCTGGGCTGATCCTGCAGTGTGGGAGGGGGGATTCTGCCCCTCTGTCCCCTCAGGTGAGACCCACCTGCAGAGCTGCCTCCAGCCCTGGGGTCCCCAACATCAGAAGGCTGTGGAGCTGCTGAAGGGAGTCCAGAGGATCCAAGAGGATCAGAGGGATGGAGCAGCTCTGCTGGGAGCAAAGGCTGAGGGAATTGGGTTCAGCCTGGAGAAGAGAAGGCTTTGGGGTGACCTAACTGTGACCTTCCAGTACCCAAAGGGAGCCCGTAAGAAAGATGGACAGAGACTATTTCCAAGGGCCTGGAGTGACAGGACAAGGGGAATGGCTTCCCACTGCCAGAGGGCAGGGTTGGATGGGATATTGGGAGAAATCCTTCCCTATGAGGGTGGTGATGCTGGCAGGACTTAAAGAATGCAATGAGTTGCCTCAAAAGACTGTCAAAGAAGGAAATTCCCATAAGATAAGCCACCACCACAGGAATTTGTGATAAGCACAGACTGGGAACAACAGGAACCAGGCCTGGTACAGCAAATGTGGATAACCTACTCAATCCAAAATCCCCACTGTGGAAAACTGTGAGAAAGGAAAGTGTTAATTACAGACCTAAATGAAGGTGAAGGTTTGGAATCAGCACACCAACAAAATTCCACTGTGCAAGCTGTGGGGAAGGAAAACAACTGCTCTCACCCATGCCACCCCGAGTTGTGGGAACATCTGAGACTCCCTGGGAACATCCAGGACTTGCACTGTATAAAAGTGGTGCCCCAGGAGCACAATTTTGGGACCCTCAGCACCGAGAAGACCAGAAGAAGGACCCAGGGGGATGCTGTCAGAATCCACATGGTGGTGACACCTTTATCTATTTACTTAATCTCTGTCTCCCTCTCTTTCTCCCCTGCCTCCTTCTCTCTCTCTCTCCCTCATATTTACTGTTAAATAAAACCGTACTATGGACTTCGGGCTATGGTCTCGTTTGCACCTTAACCTGAGCAGGGGCACCTTTTAATACCGCACAGAAACAGCTGCTCATCTCCCCAGCCCGCCCCTCCCTGAACGTGCCTCCTAATTCAGGCTGGGACAGGTAAGATAAGGGTGCTGTTGTCCTGCTATCCCAGTGCAGAAGGATGTGCACACCTGAAGCTACAGACTGAATTTCCAGGTAAGGGAAGAGGCAAATCCTGGGAGGTGGGATGGTCAGTGTCCTCCCTTCCGTGATGACTCAGCCGTGAAAACCCCCCTGAGGAGCACCTTCCCACCTGGCCAAAGGCTCACGACATGTCCCTGACCCAGGATGACATCACCACTGTAAAACTCCCCGCCCCAGGGCAGGGACCGGGCGCTCCCACCTGAACCCGGGTGTACATGACTCATGAAACCTCTGACTTGGGTGGGCTCCCCCACGGATCACCACCACCACCACTTCAACCAAAAGGCACCGAAGCTGCACCTACCCCGTCTCCTCTCTGGATCCAGTGGGTGCTGACTGTGTATCTTTCTTCTTCTGTCCTTTCTTCCTCTTGCTTGTCCCTACACATTTCCTCAAGTGTTATTTCTGTGCTTTTATATTGCTGTGGTACTGGGGGTAATAACCAGCAGGGCTGGGTATATTCTGCTTAATTAGACGCTCATACTTTTGGTCTGTGTTTGGCCCAGCCACCCGCCAGAGTCTGTTCTTCTCCTGCCAAGCTATGAGAAAACAAGCACTGAGAAGGGAGAACTTTGTCCTTGAAGGAAGCACCTTGAATCAGCTGAAATGAGCTGGGGGCTGGCTATTGGCCTACAGCCCTCCAAGGGCATTTGGAGGAGAAAGTGAAGAGCAGGAGGATGAAGGAAGCCCCCAGACTCATTTAAGAAAGACCCCTGAGGTGCAGCACGCTGGCGTAGAGGGGGCACCACTGGCATCCTGGGGCCAGGGATGATAAAAGCTCTGAGAAGAACAGGGGCCATGTCTTTGCCCAGGCCCGTGTTTGAAACATCATTAAGATTAATATTCTGTAAGTGCAGTGTTCTCAACTTTGGAAACAAATTTTCCTGCCATCCTTCCACTGCCTGGCATTTTGGAGAAAGTGCCATGAAAAGGGGCAGAAATGCAAAGATTTCTTGTCCAAGCTGTATTAATATATTTTTCTTTTTGGCTATCAGTGTGCCCAGTATATCAAAGCCTTTTAAAGCCCCAAACAGTCTGTCCACACCTGACCCAAGGAGACCCTTTGCTGGACAGATTCACCACGATGGACAGGACTTCTGATATCCTGATATGGGGACGGTACTTAATAGCAGTGGAGAACCTTCTCAGCAACGTTCTCCTCCAAGTTATGGGGCTGCCAGCACCAGAAACAGCCCGGCCTAGCTGCAGCTGACAAAAGAACTGTTATTAACACAAGGATGTGACAGAGTACTGTAGGGTGCGCGTCGCCGGCGATAACGTTGAACTGTACCATGGCACTGAACTCATGAGAAACATCCCAAAAACCAGAAGCACCCTTTACAAAACAACACAACCACCTAAGCCTTAATACAAACCTCCAGCAACAACCCCCTCCACGACAGACCAATTTACAAAGACTGGAACGAAATCTTAGCACATTAACACGAAGCAAAGAAGAAGGAGTATAGCCACCTCCCACTGACACCCATTTTAACTCGTGAGATAAGGAAATGCACACCTCAAAGCAAACCCTGCACAATGAGTCAGCTGTAAAGTACAACATAGGACAACCACAAAAAGAATATAAAGCAAGATGTGTACTAAGTTACAAGGTGTAGGGCAAGGTAACATTAGTAGCTATAATAAGGTATCTATGGGGTAAAGGTGAAGGACAGTGATCTATAAGGTGTAAGGCAAGGTGAAGGTAAAGGAAGCAGAGTAAATGGTTGCTCACCCCTACAGTGTCTGAAGGAGTTCCCATAAGATGTTGCCAAGAAAGGCCGTGCTATTTCCATGACAGTCCATCGTTCCTTTATCCTATCAGTCTGTTGCTGGGAAGTCTTCCAGTTGAGGACTTTCAGGAACCCATCGGGGTCTCTTTGTCCCTTTTGTGTAGCCCATCATCATCTGGCAGTGGTTTTCTGGGAATGCCCCCTCCAGGTGCTGAGGTGTTTCCCATAACTGACCAGGATGGTCACCATGGCCATAAGTTGGTCTGTCACCCCACAGGTACCTGGGCGTTATCTGACTTCACAGAGACACACACGAACTGTTCATGGCAAACAATCTCCTCCCGGGCTGGGCTTCCAGGGCAGCAAGTTTCCGTGAGCAAAGGCTATTTTTTCTCTCCTCAAGCGGCTCTTCTGATGCCCTTTGCCCCTGACATTCCAGCTCCTCGCTCCAGGAAGCTTTCCCACTGGGCCTGGAAGTGCAGGTGCACATAGAGTGTGCAGAGGGAGCTGGCAAAGCGCACAGGAAAAGGACCGAAGGTGGAGCGCTACGAGGTGGATTGTCCCTGTGCTCTCATGTCACCACCCTGAGGCGGGGCGGTCCCGTCCAAGCCAAAGCGCCGCAGTGCAACGGGGCGAGCGCTGACGTGGCAGCAAAATGTGACATCGGGCGGGAACTGCGGCGCAGTTTGGAGACACGAGGCGGGATCCGGGCACCCCGAGCGGGAAAACTCCCACCTACACAGAATTCCCACACGGCTGCTCTAAAAACCCCAATCCTGAAGCCTCAAGCTTTGCTGCAAGTATTACTCTTATTTAAGGCTCCCACCTGAACTTTTGCAGAGCCTTTAGTTCTTTAACACCTTCGAGTTGTGTGAAGAGAAGGTGCCGGCACACTTTGCCAAAACCTGGGGAGAAGTTTTGGTGTCCTGGCCAGAGGTTCAGAGGAATAAGGTACAACCAGGGAGGAGTGTTCCATTAAAGCACTCAGCAAACACCAGCCCCACACAACCTCCCAACCCCACATGGCTTACCCCTGAGGAGTGCTCTGGAAGTCTGGCTCCTCATGGCAGTGAGGGCTCCGGAGAGGGAAGAGAGAGAGAAGAACTCCCGTGCTCCTGTATTTATAGGAGGGTGGGGCCTCCAACCTGGCCCCTCCCACACGTGGAGTTGGTTGATTCCACCCAACAATGAAATCATCCACTCAGATAAGAGCCTGATCTCTCATGACTTCGACCCTGGTCCAGAGCTGCACACTCACCCAGGCCTATTGCTTTTAAAAATGCATTCCAGACTCCAAAAGTTGGCCCTAACATTCAGCCAAGGTAGAGCATTCCACAAAGCACTGACCCAGCACACACCAACACACACAGCTTGGCAGAACCCAACCACTGGCTTGGAGTTACCCAAAATGTTAAGTAAAAAAAGAGACTGAAGGAGAGAAATACAGAGACTACAAGAAGAAAAAGGAGCAAAGAAAAAGAGAGAAAAAAGATTAGGATGAGGAAAAGGAGTAAAGATAAAGAAGAAGAGAGGAGAAAAGAGAAAAACAGATTGTCACGTACCTACCACCGATGAGTCCTGTGGCAGTCCATCTCCACCAGGCAGGTCCTGAGAGGAAAGGCAAGGACACCATGTGCTGCTGTTCCTCTGTGGCCACTCCTCTGGGCAGGGCTTCGTGCTGACTGACCCCTGGGTGCCTCCAGGCCGGAGCAGCCAGTCAGAGGCTGGGTGAGGAGCTGCAGGGCACGGTATGGGTGGGCCCCCAGGCTGCCCTATGAGCCACAGCTCCACTGCAGACCGACCTGCTACCCTCCAGGGCAGCTCCCGCTCACCTGACTCCACTGCCCATGGGCTGGTCCCTGGCACAGACCCCATCTCCAGCCCAGCTTCCAGGGGGTTACTGTCACCAGGAGAATGGCCGTGGGGCCCAGGGGACCCAGCACTTGTTGCTGAGCCATCTGATGACACAGGGAGTGCCTGTTCTCTCCCACTCTCTGGTGCTTTTTCTATCAACCTCTTTCTCATGCACGTGACACTGAAGTGCCATTCTCCCCTGCATGTCGTCTCTCTGTTCCCAGCAGCGGCCCCAGGTGTGTCTGTGAAAGCTTTCTCTTTTGTCCCAGGGAGTCAGCCTCGTTGGCAGGCAGGGAGAGAGAGACATGTAAAGCTATTCCCGGGAAAGATCCTTCTCCCAGGCTGGGCTTCCAAGGCAGCAAAGTTTCCTTGAGCGAACGCTGGTTTTTTCCCCTCCTCGAACAACTCTTCTGAAAACCTTACCCCTGGCAGCTCTGCACCTGTTTTCCTTTGCAACCAAACTGTTCTGAAATAAACTCTACCTATATGTATTTACAAGCACCACTCAGTGTTGTTTCACTCTAATTCACCCCATGGGATATATTATTAAGGACCTGGGTTACCATGCCCTTCTGGGGCAGGTTGTAATACCCTGGCACAGAGTGCCCAGAGGAGCTGTGGCTGCCCCTGCATCCCTGGAAGTGTCCAAGGCCAGATTGGACGGGGCTTGGAGCACCCTGGGCTGGTGGGAGGTGTCCCTGCCCATGGCAAGGGGTGGAAGGAGGTGGGTTTTGTTGTCCCTCCCAGCCCAACCCACCTGTTGTGTGACTGTGTCTGTCCTGCCGCAGTTGCTGAGCGCCCTCAGCACATGCTGATGAGGGTGTCCGTGGGGATCCACAAGGACGACATCGACGCTGCCATCGAGACCTACAACCTGCTGTCGGAGCGCTGGTTCACGCACGCCTCCCCCACGCTCTTCAACGCCGGCACCAACCGCCCCCAGCTCTCCAGGTACCCGCCTGGCCCCGCTCCTCGGGGCACAGCTGGCACAGGGGGAGGCCCAGGCATCAGGGCTGTGCAAGGGAGGTGCTCTCGCAGCCTCTGAAACCACCAGCTGTGTGTCTGGGTGTTTGATGGAACCTTGAGCAGCTGCTGGCAAATTTAACCTGTCTTTAGGTAAAAATACGCTGGTTCCTGTGAACTTTTGGAAATCCTTGCATGTCTCCATTGTATTGAGAAGTTCCTGGTGTGCATGGTCTGCTGCAGATTACAAAATTAATCCTGGTAGTTGTTTGCTACAACATGCCAGAGGCAGCAAGCATAACTAATAGGATTTTAATATACAGATGTAATATACAGATGTATATTTTGTAACGCTTTATATCAATATATTCGGAAGAGGTTCTTCCCCCAGAGGGTGGTTGGCACTGCCCAGGCTCCCCAGGGCAGTGGGCACGGCCCCAAGGCTGCCAGAGCTCCAGGAGCATTTGGGCAACGCTCTGAGGGACAGGGGGGAGTGTTGGGGTGTCCTGGGCAGGGCAGGGCTCGCACTGGGTGATCCTCGGGGGCCCCTCCCATCTCAGGATATTCCATGACTCTATAATTACAAGTGTTTGCTAACAGAGGCATCAGCAGTACAACTGTTGCTCGTGCTGTTTTCTGAGACCACCCTTTATTCCACCTTCCCCCTCGTGGGTGTCCCTTGTGGATCCTGTTAAAGGTTCCATGTTAACCCTGCTTTCTTGCAGCCTGCTGAAACCCTTTTGAGTTTCCCCCTCTGTGCACTAAAGCCCTTTGTTCCCACCAGCTGCTTCCTGCTGTGCATGAAGGACGACAGCATCGAGGGGATCTACGACACCCTGAAGCAGTGTGCCCTCATCTCCAAGTCTGCTGGGGGCATCGGCCTGGCCGTGAGCTGCATCCGAGCCACGGGCAGCTACATAGCTGGGGTGAGTCTGCAGGGGGCCTGGCACGGGGATTGGCTTATTTCCTCTCAGGAAACGTGTATTTTTTGGTTGCCAAAGTCAGTTCTGTTGACTTCTGCTGACTCGGTTCAGCCCAGCAGTGAGTCTCACTCAGTGGTCCTTCCCTTGCCCTGAGGCAGAAAGGTTGGTTTCCCTTCGTGTTTTGGTTTCCCTTGGTGTTTTGGCTTCCTAATAGAAGTCCTTCCAAGGAGAGGATCTTGTTCCACTGTTTGAGCAGACAATTCCAACTTACTCATGTATTAGCAGCCTAGGAATATGCCCTGGTGCATTAGCCCTTTGCCTTTCTGTGTCTCTGCCCCAGAACACCTGGGGATTTTTGTCACACTGTGTAACCCCTGCAAGCCTTTAAGTGACGTAATGGAGGAAATAAGTTAGGACAGACAGTTTAATAACTCTGTGGATTATATATATATTAAAAAAAAAGATTTGGTGAAGGGACTACAAATAATTGGGGGTGATCATTTCTTGGCTCTCCGTGCCAGAGCTTTCCAGAGTGCTGGAGGGCACGCAGGAGATGCAGGCCTGTCCCTCCAGGGAGTCTCCTTTCAGCACTGATGTCTCTCCTGTGTCCCTGCAGACAAATGGGAACTCCAACGGGCTCGTTCCGATGCTGCGGGTCTACAACAACACGGCCCGTTACGTGGACCAAGGTGGAAACAAGGTACTGGCCTGGCTTTAGTCGGGGTCCAGAGGGAACCTGGGCTCAGGGGAGAGGCCCCACACCAGGCAAGGGTCGTCCCAGTAATGTCAGGCAGCTGATGGAGCGGTTGTGGGTGGCACACAGTTAAAAAGGGGCATTTCCCCCTTTGTGTTTTTACTCCGGTGTTCCCCTTCAGTTCCCAGGGAGTTTGGGGTGTTGTGTGCGGTCGGGAGCAGAGCAGGAGGTTTTCTTTCCTAGGACAGTTTGTTCTGATCTCGGCTGTGTTCCATGTTCCAGAGACCTGGGGCTTTTGCCATCTACCTGGAGCCGTGGCACCTGGACATCTTTGAGTTTCTGGACCTGAAGAAAAACACTGGGAAAGAAGAGCAGAGAGCCAGGGACCTTTTCTTTGCCCTCTGGATCCCTGATCTCTTCATGAAACGAGTGGAAACCAACCAGGTGAGCAGCCTGATTGGCACAGAGTAGGTCTGTTAGTGGAGGGACAAGGGACCAGCCCTGGGGGGAGCTCAGGAATTTCCTGAGAGAGCTGCTGCCCCTCATTTGAGAACTTGGCTGTGCAGGTAAAGGATGGAACTGGACATCTCCAGTGGGATACTTCACTTCAGGATGTAATCTTTCAGCCCCTGACTAATGTACTCAGACTGTTAGACTGAATTTTTACCGTGGAGTTTCCTAAAGCATCAGCACTTTCTTAGTAAATTGTTCTGTGTCTGCTCATATTTCACACAGAATCCCACACTGGTTTGGGTTGGGAGGGACCTTAAAACTCACCCAGTGCCACCCCCTGCCATGGGCAGGGACACCTTCCACCAGCCCAGGGTGCTCCAAGCCCCGTCCAACCTGGCCTGGGACACTTCCAAGGATGGGGCAGCTGCAGCTTTAATCAACAGGGTGCATAAAAATTCCCTCTGAATATTTTTCCTACCTACAGGACTGGTCCTTGATGTGCCCAAATGAGTGTCCTGGCCTGGATGACGTCTGGGGAGAGGAGTTTGAGAAACTGTATGAGAGGTAAGAAGAGTGAATAGATGTGTAAGTTGTGTCATCTCTCACAGAGCTGCCCCTGGGATCCTGGGCAAGGCACAGGATTGTGGGCAGGGGGTTCATTATCCTACTGATAAAAGGGTGAAGAAGGGGGATGTGTCCTTGGCACTGTGACCTGCTCGAGGTGGGGCTGTGTGTGAATGATCCTTTCAGCTGGTGAGAGGGCAGTCCTGCCGTGATCCCCACTCACAGCTGTCCACGGCTGTGCTTGGAGCTTGCTGTGTGGACGTTATAGAGAAAGATTTGCTTCCCTCAAACAAGGGCAGTGCTGCTGCCCTGCTTTGCTCTGTCAGAGCTCAGAGTTGAGCAGTTCAGGGCTCTTGGTTGCCTGGGGAGGGCTCTGTCCCTGCCCCGTGGGAGCCTGGGGCTGACGGCACCGCGCTCCCGTTGCAGCTACGAGCGGCAGGGCCGCGTGCGCAGGGTGGTGAAGGCCCAGCAGCTCTGGTACGCCATCATCGAGTCCCAGACCGAGACTGGCACGCCCTACATGCTCTACAAGGACTCCTGCAACAGGAAGAGCAACCAGCAGAACCTGGGCACCATCAAGTGCAGCAACCTGTGCACGGAGATCGTGGAATACACCAGCAGCGAGGAGGTGGGTGGGGAGCGGGAACGCGCAGCGTTTGGGGCAGCCCTTGGGAACAGTATCCAGCTGTGGCCTGGGGAAGGGAACAGGCAGCTGTTCTCCCCTTGGTCTCAGAGCTCCAGGGATGTGCTGTGTCTGGGCTGCAGCACAGCTCACAAAGGTGAAGAGGGGCATAGAAATGGGTCAGTGCTGATACAGGGCAGGGAGTTCCAGAGCAGCCAAGCTCTGAAGCTGCTGTGACTGAAAAGATCGGTTTGTGCTGCTGCCTGTGCTGCTGGTGGTTCTTTAATTCACGTGCTTCAGAATATTCATCAAATCCTGAGTGGTCTGGAAGAGATGGAGCCATCTCTCCTGCCTGCACTGCACAGGAAACCTTAACTGGCTTTTTTCAGTTCTCCCAGGGCTGAAAGCAAAGCTGATGTTAAAAAATGACACAAGAAAATGCCCTGGTGTATCTGGATCTCACTGGGATCAGCTGCTGCTCTGGGAACACAAGAAATAGTTGGGCTTAGTTTATGTGGACCTTAAAGCCTCTTCCAGGGCCTGAAGGGGCTCCAGGAGAGCTGGAGAGGGACTTTGGACAAGGGATGGAGGGACAGGACACAGGGAATGGCTTCAAACTGCCAGAGGGCAGGGATAGATGGGATATTGGGAAGAAATTGCTGGCTGGGAGGGTGGGCAGGCCCTGGCACAGGTTGCCCAGAGAAGCTGTGGCTGCCCCTGGATCCCTGGAAGTGTCCCAGGCCAGGTTGGAGGGGGCTTGGAGCACCCTGGGCTGGTGGAAGGTGTCCCTGTCCATGGCAGAGGTTTGGAACAGGATGAGCTTTGAGGTCCCTCCCAGCCCAAACCCTTCTGGGATTCTGTGTAAGGATGTCTTGCAGGCAGTAGGGCTGACCATGCCAGAATTTTTCAGGTCATACCACTTTCTCCTAAATCTTTTTGAGCTGTCACTGCCCTTCTCACGTCTCCTGAGACACACAGGAACAAGGGGTGCCTTTTCCCAGCGCTGTGGGTTTCCTGGGGGTTGTTTCCAGGCCGTTTGGATCCCGAGCCTGCTCTGGAGCTGTGCTTTTGGCACAGGGTGTTGCTGGCTGCCCCATCCCTGTCCTCTCCACAGGTGGCTGTGTGTAACCTGGCCTCCATCGCCCTCAACATGTACGTGACCCCCGAGCACACCTACGACTTCAAGAAGCTGGCAGAGGTCACCAAGGTCATCGTCCGAAACCTCAACAAGATCATCGACATCAACTACTACCCCGTGCCAGAGGTGAGGGCTGGGCTGGGAGGGGCCAAATCCTGCCAGAGCCTGGGCTGGAGCAATCCCAGGGCAGGCTGGGACACAGGGAGTCACTGAGGGACTTTCTAAACCTGTTCCCAGGTGGGCTCTGTTAATGCAGCGTGAGCTGCAACTCAGAGCAGTTGTAGGAAAAACCTCCCCTCGAGACGGTTCTAGGAATTGTTTCCTGTGTGAGGATTTCCATAAAGCACAGAGCAGCACTAGGAACAGAGAGAGGGATCCTGGGAAGATCCCAAGAAGGTGTAACTCAGACCTGTTGGTTTTACAGCTCTCTGACAGGAGGGTGGAGCCAGGTGAGGGTCGGGCTCTGCTCCCAGGGAACAAGGGACAGGACAAGAGGAAATGGTCTCAAGCTGTGCCAAGGGAGGTTCAGGTTGGACATCAGGAATAATTCCTTCATGGAACAGGCTGTCCAGCCCTGGCACAGCTGCTCAGGGCAGTGGTGGAGTCACATCCCTGGAGGGATTTAACAGCCATGTGGATGTGGCACTTGGGGACAGGGGGCAGTGGTGGCCTTGGCAGTGCTGGGGGAGAAGTTGGACTTGGTGGTCTCTGAGGACTTTTCCAGCCTCAGTAATTCTGATTCTGCTCTATTAAATGGACCTGTTTCCAGGCACAGGCTTGTTTTCCAGGACATGCTGAGTGTTCACTTCAGCCTGGCTCCCTTTGCCAGGTTGAACAATTGCAGCCTGTGATCAGTTCTAGCAAACTCAGCCTGGGCCTGCAGTTCCTGCCCCAGCAAACAGCGACAGTGGGGCCCTGGGCAGGCCTGCAGGGTGGGTCGGTGCAGCAGGACGCATGGCAGGTTGCAGCAGCAGCAGGATCTCCTCCCAGAGGCCCTTCCCAGCCTGGCGTGTTCCCTGCAGCTGTGCCCGAGGTGACTCTGTCCTTGCAGGCCGAGCGCTCCAACCGGCGGCACCGGCCCATCGGCATCGGCGTGCAGGGCCTGGCCGACGCCTTCATCCTCATGAGGTTCCCCTTCGAGAGCCCCGAGGCCCAGCGCCTGAACCAGCACATCTTTGAGACCATCTACTACGGGGCCCTGGAGGCCAGCTGTGAGCTGGCCCAGGAGCAGGGCCCCTACGACACCTACCAGGGCTCTCCGGTCAGCAAGGGGGTGAGTGCAGGGAAACCCTGGGGAGCTCGTCCTGGGCCCGGGCTGGGGCACAGACAGGAGGGTTCTGGTTGATGGCAGGTTGGATCTGAGTCACAGTGTGCCCTGGCAGCCAGGAGGGACATCCATGCCTGGGGAGGCATCAGGCACAGCACTGAGGGAGAGGATTGCCCCACTCTGCTCTGCACTCACCTCAGTCCTGGGGGTGTTCAGGGCACTGCAATAGAAGATCTAAAGCCATTAGAGAGCACCCAAAAGAGGGACAGGGGATGGGGAAGGGTCTGGAGGGGCCGTGAGGAGCAGCTGAGGGCACTGTGCTGGTGCAGCTGGAGCAGAGGAGGGCAGAGCTCAGCGGGGGCTGCAGCTCCTCCCGAGGGGCAGCTCCCACC
>NW_020956934.1:163277-164569 GCF_003031625.1 Empidonax traillii
GGAGTGTCTGATGTGTGGCTCCTAAGGGATGGCCCCGTTCCACGTGGCTGGAGCCTGCTGGGATGGGAGCATCCCGTGGAAGGTCAGGGGGCAGGGGGAAGGAGGAGCAGTGTAGCTTCCCCATCCACGGGGTTGGGCACCTTGGACAGGGGGCAGGGGGGGTAGGAATTGCTTTAGTAGCTGGGCTTCCCAGGAACTTCAGTGCCTTGGCATGGCCTTGCATGGATCCCTGGAGGCAGGACCAAGGACACTCCCAGGTCTGTCCTGGGCACTCTACACAGGGACTTCCATTCCCCTCGTGTCCCAGAGGAAGGAGCACACCTGGCTGATCCCTTTTCCCTGGCTGGGGAAGGCACAGCAAGGAAACCCCCCTCGTGTAGGTGTGTTCAGGACACAGGAGCAGCTGCTGAGACACCTGGAGTGTGCCCAGTTCCTGCCAGACTCTCCCCCCGCTGCTGCTTCCTCTCTTTGTCCCCTCCTCTGCCCTTTCCAAAGAGCTTCTGGAAGGAGCAGAGGGGTGGTACATGTGTTGTTACCCAGAGAGGAGTTGTTCTCCCTCAGCCTGACAGGGCAGGACGTGGCACTGGCTGAAGGTCCCTCTGCAGTCTGGCCAGGAGTGGCAGAGCTGCTGCCCTGCATTTTATTCTGGGTTAAATTCACTCCTTTAGTCGAGTTTCTCAGGCAGTTTCCTGGCAGTGGGGTCCGTGCTGTCCTGGGGCACAGGCCACGTGCCATCTTTTGAGGGTCATGTGCATTTCTGAGGGTCACTTGCCATCTCTTTCTTGCAGAGCTGCATTTCTCCACCCAGCTAGTTAGGTCTTTTAAGGCTCCTATCCCATCACTGCTCCTGTTCTGCTCCCTGCTCGGACACGGCGGGGCCTCACCAGGCAGGTGTGCAACGTTTGTTGGATTCATGAACCACAGAACCAACCCTTGATCCAGCCAAACTCAATAAAACGTGGAATGTCGAAAGAATGAGTGGTGGTATCTTGAGAACACTTTTTTTTTGGTAAGAATGAGTGTCCTGTTGCTCCTGTGCTGGTTCCCACAGGGAAATGGTGACCTTGCTCTCTCCATCTCCCTGCCAGGAGCGGGGAGCTGGCAGGGGTCAGGCTCTGCTCCCAGGGAACAGGGACAGGAGGAGAGGGAACGGCCTCCAGCTGGGCCAGGGGAGGCTCAGGTTGGCCAGGAGGAGGAATTTGTGGCTGGAAAGGGTGGTGAGGCCTTGGCAGGGGCTGCCCAGGGAGGTTTGGAGTGCCCAGCCCTGCAGGTGTCCAAGGCAGGCCTGGCCG
>NW_020956934.1:164590-165889 GCF_003031625.1 Empidonax traillii
GGAGTGTCTGATGTGTGGCTCCTAAGGGATGGCCCCGTTCCACGTGGCTGGAGCCTGCTGGGATGGGAGCATCCCGTGGAAGGTCAGGGGGCAGGGGGAAGGAGGAGCAGTGTAGCTTCCCCATCCACGGGGTTGGGCACCTTGGACAGGGGGCAGGGGGGGTAGGAATTGCTTTAGTAGCTGGGCTTCTCAGGAACTTCAGTGCCTTGGCATGGCCTTGCATGGATCCCTGGAGGCAGGACCGAGGACACTCCCAGGTCTGTCCTGGACACTCCACGCAGGGACTTCCATTCCCCTCGTGTCCCAGAGGAAGGAGCACACCTGGCTGATCCCTTTTCCCTGGCTGGGGAAGGCACAGCAAGGAAACCCCCCTCGTGTAGGCGTGCTCAGGACACAGGAACAGCTGCTGAGACACCTGGAGTGTGCCCAGCTCCTGCCAGACCCTCCTCCCGCTGCTGCTTCCTCTCTTTGTCCCCTCCTCTGCCCTTTCCAAAGAGCTTCTGGAAGGAGCAGAGGGGTGGTACATGTGTTGTTACCCAGAGAGGAGTTGTTCTCCCTCAGCCTGACAGGGCAGGACGTGGCACTGGCTGAAGGTCCCTCTGCAGTCTGGCCAGGAGTGGCAGAGCTGCTGCCCTGCATTTTATTCTGGGTTAAATTCACTCGTTTAGTCGAATTTCTCAGGCAGTTTCCTGGCAGTGGGGTCCGTGCTGTCCTGGGGCACAGGTCACGTGCCATCTTTTGAGGGTCATGTGCATTTCTGAGGGTCACTTGCCATCTCTTTCTTGCAGAGCTGCATTTCTCCACCCAGCTAGTTAGGTCTTTTAAGGCTCCTATCCCATCACTGCTCCTGTTCTGCTCCCTGCTCGGACACGGCAGGGCCTCACCAGGCAGGTGTGCAACGTTTGTTGGATTCATGAACCACAGAACCAACCCTTGATCCAGCCAAACTCAATAAAACGTGGAATGTCGAAAGAATGAGTGGTGGTATCTTGAGAACACTTTTTTTTGGTAAGAATGAGTGTCCTGTTGCTCCTGTGCTGGTTCCCACAGGGAAATGGTGACCTTGCTCTCTCCATCTCCCTGACAGGAGGGGGGAGCCGGGGGGGGGTCGGGCTCTGCTCCCAGGGAACAGGGACAGGAGGAGAGGGAACGGCCTCCAGCTGTGCCAGGGGAGGCTCAGGTTGGCCAGGAGGAGGAATTTGTTGCTGGAAAGGGTGGTGAGGCCTTGGCAGGGGCTGCCCAGGGAGGTTTGGAGTGCCCAGCCCTGCAGGTGTCCAAGGCAGGCCTGGCCGTGGCACT
>NW_020956935.1:0-6497 GCF_003031625.1 Empidonax traillii
GCCACTGAGTGATCCTGATACCTCAAGTGAATTCTCTGTAGAAATGAACATTTGTGTTGTTATTTGCCTCCACTAAATTGCAGTCCAAAGAACTCCTTTGGACTCCATTTTGATTTCTCACAGAGACATATATAAATCAGGGATTACTAGACCATCTTCCTCAAAGGGATATTTTCCTTTAGCAACTCAACAGCTCAGTCATAATAAAAAAATTCCCTTGGGAAAATCTGAAGAATTGCCTTTCGATGTTAGTGCTAAGAGGTTTGCCCTGGCAACAGGAATTACAGGTACAAAAGTGATTTAACTTTTAATACAGATCAGAAAAAAAAAAAAAAAAAACAGCAAAGCCATCTGGCTGGTTGTTGCTTTTATGCAGGGAACTTGCACCAGTCTAGAAACGTGAAGCACCTTCTACTCACCCCATTATTATTGCACCTCTGCTTTACATCGCAGTTGTAGCCCAGAAACATTGCATCAACACATTCGAAACCTACACAGGCCTGGAAGAAATAATTAAGAGTCTTGCAAACACAAAACTAAGAAAAAAATCCTATCCCTTTATAAATATACCATATAAATGCATCTGTTTACAACAAGGCTACAGCTTTTACTTATATGTCAAGAAAAAGGGGTGATAGAACCTTCAGCACTTCACTATTTTATAGTTGTATTTTTATCACATTTTCTTAACCCTGTGGGTGCAGTTTGATGGAATAATTTGAATAACTGATAATGTGGCATCCAACTGATTTGTAGCATCCCAGTTTTTGAAGAGCTAATTAATTGTTTCTGTAGATTTCAAAAAAAGCAGCTTTTTCATTGTATTATGGCACACAAACGAGAGAGCTGTGGAATGCCTTTGGAATTTAAGAACTTTCCACTCGCTGGGATATATTCCATCATGCTGCTGTGATGCCTCTTACCTTGTTTTCTCCACAGGCTGTCCCATCGTGAACTTGAGCAGGGTCAGGGATATCTGATCCTAAGTCAAAGTCAGAAGACCAGCACAAAACCCCGGATGCATTATTGACAACACTCCAGGCAGGAAGGTTGTGGAGACTGACAGATGTGCACTGGAGTTTGCCACACAGACTGTGCCTGCATTGAAGGAAGGACACTCAGAGACAAGGTGAACAGAAAAAAAACCCAAGTATCAGTGAAAATACACCATCCAGTCAAACTTTTTAGCTTGCATTTCAAGGAAATATTCTTTAAACCTCACACTTCTAAGGGTTTGTAACAGCATACGTTTTTTACATTGAACATTTTAGGGTTAGTTTTGTTTGCTGGTGACTTACTGGACAGGGCATTTCTTGTACACTCCACCTTTCATCCCACAGTTTCCAAACCGATCTCCTTTAATATTTGCTTTCTCGAAGCATATATCAGGTGCTTTTCGTGCCCCTGTACAAAAAAAAATAATAAATCTTTGTAAGCTGTCTGAAAAAAACACAAGAAAGAAAAACTGGGAAAGGAGAACACCAGTGGATTTACATGAAATAATAAACACACCTTTCCCATATATAGCCTCACACTGTGAATCAAAACTCTGGCACACTCCATAGTAGCAATAGGCCTTGTTGTTGCTGCACGGGTGGCCATTCATGATGTAAACGTCCTCTGGGCAGTAGGCACTGCTCCCACTGCAGTACTCAGGGAGGTCACAGAAATCCCTTTTTGCTCTGCACTCTGCTCCTGCCACTTTAAACTGGAACCAGAGAGGAAAGGCGCTGTCAGTTTGCGACATCAGAAGTCCCAGTGCGAAATAATCAGTGGCAACCTTTAGTGATGTCAAGGGAGACAAATTCCTCTCCTTTCTCAGATTTCAAATGCCCTCTACTGGTGAACGTGGTTTGGTAGCATGAAAATCGGTCAGAGGACTAGATCAGCTCCTTTCAAACATTAAAAAAATCTAGTGAATAGCATCAATTTCGCTCAATAAGGCATTGCCCACCTTGCAATTTTTGCAGCACAGTCCTTGAGCGCACTGGGATCCAGGCGTGAGTTTGCAGGTTGCAGCATCACAGCAGGGGTTGGAGCATTCCTGAGGAGCAGCCACGGACAAGGGGACACTGTTTTTATCTCCTTATATAGCTAGGAAAGCACATCAGCAGTACAAGTGCAAGCCAGGCTTTAAATCCCTATCTCTACCATGTTCTGACAGCCTTGTGCTCCAACAGGAACAGCAACTCACAAAAGCGATTCAGTGTGGGCAAAGTTTAAGGGTTCCAGTTAAGAAACCTGCATGTGCTCTACAGATAAAGCAGTCTCTGCCATGTAACAGAAATGTCTATGCTAAATTGTCTGTGAAGACCAATAGCTTTTAAATGAGTCCACGTGAAAATCGAAGTCTGATTTTAAGCTTGCCAAGAAAAGGAAAATTACAAGGAAAACTCCTCATGTATTAATGCAATCATGTATATCAAAAGGCCAGTATTATATAGAATAATAGAATATAGAATAATCCAATATACAACAAGTCTCCAGTTGAATTTCCCCCATTACCTGTGGTTTGCCACAGTCACATTCTTCGTTGTTGTCAACCACATTATTACCACAGACAGGTTCTCTGTACACATTACTTGTCTTGGGAGGATTTCTAAGGCAGTTTCCTCCTCCATTAAGAATAAGGGTCTCAAAATCATCAGCACTGCAGGTGCTGAAATTCCTGGATCCACTGGAAAACATAATATTTTATTATTGTATGTATTTTGCTTACAGGAAAATGTACAACTCAAGCTCTTAAATTATTGTCATTCTATAATAAATGTTGCATTTTGTAATGCTAGGAGATAATGAGATAGTTAATTTCTGCTTTATTTTGCATTGAAGTGCAAATAGAAGTTAAAAAATACTATTATAATATAAATACAGGTACTTTCAGAAATGAGATTATCTGTTCTGGTGTCCTGTATAAAACAGGCCTTAGAAATTTCTTGTGTGTACTGAGTCTAAAAATGTTTGATTAAAAAGACATTCACCTTAGAGTCCCTAAAAACCCAGGAATTCATCTCCTTACAGTAGTTTTGTCCAGTGTTCAATTACCCTGACAAATGTGGATAAATAAATAATATGATCTTTTGGTCTTAAGGGGAAGCCAAAGAACAAATGAACTGAAAGAAACATAAGCCAAAATGTTTTGTTTAAATTAACTGTTAAATATTTGTTGCATGTTTGCAGGAACCCAGTGAGTATATTTAAAGCATTCTCAGCAGGCTAAATACCAAACCAGAAACACACTATCATTAAAAAAAAAATATATATATATATATATATAAAATCAAATTAGGTTTTTAAAGATACCACAAATAAAGAATGATTGGGTCAGAAAACAAGTAAACATTTCAAAAAAAATTAAAATTATGTGAAATCCTAATTCAGTGACTCCAGCTCCGTGCCTAAATTTTTCAAACAGCTCCCCATTCACAGAAGCTCTTCAAGACCCAGAGGAGTTTCACGGCACAGTCGTGCAAACAAAAGAAGTTCTTGCAACCAAACAAACTGGCAATCTTACTTGTCTGTGCTGTGCATTATGTAGGATGCAGGACACCTCTTATCGTCGTGTTTCATGCCCAGATTGTGCCCCAACTCATGTGCAACCACCGTGGCGTGACGCAACATATTGTTGTGGTTCAGCTAACAGAGAGAATCAGTGGCAAAAAAAAAAAAAAAAAGGAAAAAAAAAGGTGACATCAAGGAAACGCTGTTTGTGCCTCGTGTTTCATTCCCACCACCAAGATCTTGGAGACCCATGAAGGCAGAATATTAAACTATATCACAAGGAAGAAGCAGCAGGAACGGACAGTTTGTCACTTTTATTTTCAGGCAGGGCCAGATTCTGCCACTCCTTCTGTTGCTTCCATGAGGATCATGTTCCAAATAATAAAGAGTTGGCAGCTGGACTAGATGATCACTGTAGGTTCCTCCCAGCTGAAATTAGTCTATTTATTGTGTTCTAACACAGTTAATCCCTCATGAGACTGATTTCAGTGGAGCCTTCAATGACAAATGTACTGTTCGAGACCCAAAGCTGCTTCTGAGATTATCCACGGTGTTGTGGCATCCCTACTTTAAGAACAGGAACCTCTGGTTCTGCCCCAAGGGTGGAGAAAAAAAACAGAGTCTTACTAATTTTCCCACACTTGAAATTTTTGCAAGTTTACAGCCTTCCTGTGGGGAATTCCAGACGCTTGGGAATATGGTGCATTATGTTCAGTATTTATTTAAAGAGTAAAAAACCCCATACATTATTTTGTGCTTCATGCCCGTCCCAAAACCGCTTTGGTTATGAACTTTAATCCTATGAGGATGAGCTTTTTAATGCAGCATTGAGTTAGATGAATTACAAAAGGAGAACAAAAGAATTATTTGAGGAGTAAATCTGCCAAGTGGGCTGGAATTCGACAAGGAGAGAAATAGGGAAGCACTTGAAAGGAGTTGTAAAATATACACGAATCTTTACATAAATAAACCCCATGAAAGAAACCATACAACTGCAAGTCTAGTCTCCAAGACCAGGGTGACTTGGTCAAGGGCTAATTTCTTCCATCACCCACAAAATGATGTACTTACAGTGCTGATTGACCCTCCCTGCACTTGTGAGCAGACAGTACCCACAAAAGCCATTCCAATGGATCCCTTGAAAGAGCTTCTCCCTCTGCAAGAAAAGCAGTTTGAAGGGGGGGTGCTGAGAGATGGGTTGAAAGTTCGTGGTTTCTACTAAAAGACAGGGATGAGTTTGAAAGAAATTCTGCAAGGCAAGATTTGGTCTTCCTGAAGTCAAGAAGAAATTTATCACCACATCAGGATTTCGCTGTACTTAATAATGAAAATCGCAATAACAGCTTGAAAATAATGTCAGTGCCTATACATTATAATATATTTACATTGTAATTATATACTGTACATTAACACTGGCAGCATGGCCAGTTTTCCCACTGAATGAAAACTTACATTATGAGATGACTGACATCGTTTCTTGATCGCTTAAGAAGATCTTTCTGCCTCCAAGAAACAAATCTGCCCAGGACATCCCCAGCTGAACCATCCATTACAGAGATGTGGTTTGCATCTGTCCAAATCTCTAATCCAACCAAAACGATCTGGATGTTTAATGGTCTATACATCTGAAAAAAAAAAATGTAATGATAATTAATGTCCATCGGTCTGGTTTGATGGAATTCTGAAAGATGACTTCACTATTACTGAGTAAACAGTAAGCTGAACTTAGCGACCAAGACAGAAGTTTAGTTTCTTTGAAACTAAAGGTATATTTGTATTTATAAATTAAAATATAAAATATTTATAAATTAAAGAGGAAATAAAATTATTTAGAATATAAAGCTAAATATGACTGAAGAAAATCTACTTTTTGAAGATACCTAAACATATATTTCAGTTGGAGAAGTTGGAAAGACTATGTTCATTCATTTCCTTGGCTAATTGTCTCGAGGAGGAACTGGGAAGAGGTGATCAGAAAGCTTATGGAATTGTTCACAGTGCTGAGAGTTTTCTTAAAAAACCACTACAAACATGAGAAATACTCTTCCTAGAAATGTAAAACATATGGAGACTGAAGCAGTCAGACCACAGAAGTGATTTTAAAACATCTTGTATCTCTCCCCTCGCTTGCAATTCCACAAGACTTGTGCAGAGATTCATGATGTGCCTGTTACAGATTGTTGTATAACTTCCAAATACAGTTTCAGAACTGCATTAGCTGTACTTCTGAAAACTACGATAAGGTAGAAATTACTCAACCCAGGCAATTTATCTGACCTACCCCATCAACATAATTAATCAGCTCGACTGTTTCCTTTTGCACCGCAGCAGGATCAGAATTCTTCAGCAAAAACTGTAAAATACCACAAGAATGTCAGAGAAAGAAAACTAACCAAATAATAAAATGTATTTAGAGTTGGATGAAATAATTACCCTCTTGTTATCCACCACCACAAACAATTCTACATAACTCTTCTGAGGCAGGACAGCTCGCTTCTCCTGCAAATTAGAAAGGACAGTAACTTAACAAATTCAAGGCTTTTTACTTCTGTTTCTCATGATTTTTATTTTGTGTGTTCATAAAGCAATGTTCTAATTGCGTTTTCTAATTAGTGGCCTTAGTTTTGCCACACAAATATCTCTAGGTATCAGTAATTCACAGCAGGTCAGGCACTGGGGTGGATGAGCTGTCTTGGGCAGCATCTGCTCTTCCACTGCAGGATTGCCTCGAGCTACGTTAAATTCCCATTGTGGTCTTCTGTTTCGGGATTTCCTTAGCAGCATTCCCACCAGTTTGGCTTGGCATGCATGGAAAAGGAAGGCCCCCAAAGAAGTGGCCTCCAGGTCCAGTGATGTCTTGTGCCAAAGCAAGAGCTCTGGAGGCTGCTGGGACGGGCTGAGGGGATGGCCTGGGCTGCAGCTCAGCAGAGAAATGGGAATATATTTACCCTCAGAAGCTTTTCCCTGCCAGAGGTAGTGTTTGATGAAAATGTGTA
>NW_020956935.1:6666-13659 GCF_003031625.1 Empidonax traillii
GAAAAGGAAGGCCCCCAAAGAAGTGGCCTCCAGGTCCAGTGATGTCTTGTGCCAAAGCAAGAGCTCTGGAGGCTGCTGGGACGGGCTGAGGGGATGGCCTGGGCTGCAGCTCAGCAGAGAAATGGGAATATATTTACCCTCAGAAGCTTTTCCCTGCCAGAGGTAGTGTTTGATGAAAATGTGTACTCCACAGCCTGCTCCACAAACATCTGCTCAAGCTGAAGGCTGCCATTCAGCACCCCACAGTGGAAGGGCACGTCCTGCTCGTCCTCTAATTCATAAAACACATGTTCAAATGTGCTGGATGTGTTGAGCGGCTCCATTCCATACCACTTGCCACCAATGGAGAGGACTCCCCTAAAAATCATTTAAGAATGAAAAATCATTCCATAGTTTTTCCCTCATGGATAATGTCTAGGTGAGTGAATGACAGCTGGATGCTTAAAAACTAGAACTGTTCACACCGCTACGTTGAGATAAATTATTATCTTAAATTAGCTCAGTATGGGGGGTAAGTTCAAATGTCCAACAGAAGACAAAGTAGAACTTATTTAAAATACCCAGTTGTACACAAGTGTGGGCTCCTTGAATCAGAGAGAAAAGAAAGGGGAAAAAAAAAAAAAAGAGAAGGGAGGCAAATTGTTACTAAATTAGTCTGGATCACTGACCTTTTATCCTTCCTTTACAGGAATGCCAGGATATGTCATGATTTGTTGTGAGTGGCATCTCGCTGTGATCTCACATGAGAGTTGTGTGCGTGGATTTTACCCCATTTATAATTTTATTGCATTTGAAACACACACACACAAAAAAATTGTTCCAAATTCCAATTTGGTCAAAATTTTTTCATGGAAACGGTTTGTGTTTTGA
Source organism: Empidonax traillii (assembly GCF_003031625.1). Classification (NCBI taxonomy): domain Eukaryota; kingdom Metazoa; phylum Chordata; class Aves; order Passeriformes; family Tyrannidae; genus Empidonax; species Empidonax traillii. The sequence goes on from NW_020956935.1 coordinate 7,537, forward strand.
GACGTGCCCATTTATAAGGCAGAATTGTTTTCAGGAGTGTTTTTGAAGTGCATCAAAGCTTCATTAGGTAACATTTCTCCTACATAAGTATTTCTGCTCAAAATATTCACATCAAGTCCTAGAAACCTCAGGTCATGCCCAGGTTCTGCCTATAAACCAGGTTATGGTTTCTGTCATGTTTCATTATGTTTTTCAGTGAAGGAATCTTAGAAAAGGGGGGGGAGGGAATTGGGAGTTGAGAGAAACTATAAAACCTGTAAAGAGTTTCAGCTTCGTCAGCAGGTGAAAATATTAAAAACAAAATATTTGCAAGACAGGATGGTGGGGGTTTTTTTCCAGCTGTAAGATGAATAGCAACTGGGTTTTTTTGCTGTTTTTACTTTGGTACTGCACAAGGAATCATCCTTAAAAAAGCAAGAGAGGATACCTCAGGCCATCACAGGTGCTGAGGGCAACTGTTGAGTCAGCAATTCCTTCGACAATGCCGTGATAATAACAGTGTGTCTGAAAGGCAACAAACCCACGTAATTAGTGACAAAACAAGGGTGGTTGCCTCCAACTGCAAACTTATTTTCTGACTGACCGTATTATTATTTGCATGACATTAAGGCTGCCTGTTGTAGAGTTCCCTATTTTGAAAATAATCCCAACTTTTTTGGAGTAAAATATCACTTCCATGTTGAGATTACTTGTTTAACCCATCACCATCTTTTGTAAAAATCTTTTCATCTACATTGCTCATCCTGCTCTCAGAGTCCTCTCAAAGGCTGACCTGAGAAGATGTCCCATGCACAAACCACCCAGTGAAGTCTCACTGAGCTCACACGCAGTTTAAAGTTGAAATTAAATTTAGAAGTATTTATAAGGCTTGTTTGATACAGGACCTAAAAATTATAGTGCTTTGGCTGCTGCCATTGCACCTTTAATTGCACACTGTGCAAGGGTGACCTAACCAGGCAGCTCAAATTCAGCCCTGGCATCATCTCCTGGCATCTCCTTTCACACCTCAGGAAACAGGGATGCTGTCCCACCACAAACAGCCCAATCCCTCGTGAACCTTTTGTTTTTTATCACTGGTAACTGTTAAACAGAAATGCTACAACTCTGAAAACTCACAAAAGCTGCACCCTCAGAAAATATATTTTTTTTTTCTTGGTTTCCCTGGTTTGAGGAAATTCTGACACAAAGCGGGGGGGGGGGGAATTTTATCATGTACAGTACCTCATTTTTGGATTGTGTTGCCTCCAGTTTCCCATTTTCCCCATATGTAAACAGCATAAAGTCTTCACTAACAAGCTTTCTGGAAACAAAAATAAACCACTGCTCTTTTAAAGGTCTAGAAAAGCAAGAAGTGAGTCAAGAATCCTGGCAAATGCTACATTCTGTTAGCATCACACTCGTGCTAAATGATTATTAAAATCGAGGCACACCAAGCAAAATACCTTAAAATGAGCTGGAGTTTTTGGAAAATAAGTTATTTTAAAATATTTTAACTAAAAAAACCCATAGAAAAGCATCTAAGCAGATTCATTTGCATAAGGGCCTGGACTGCTCCAGGCTCAGGAATGAGGAACAACAGAAACAGAAATTTCTTCAAATACAACACAGCTAAGAACCCTCCCCCCAGCTAATAAAAAGCTAATTCTGAACAGAACTCTGATTTTCCCTAAGGATTTTCTGAAATGTACAATCTTGTGTTGCTAAATTGCTATTATTAAAAAAAAAAAAAATCAAAATAAATGTCTTCACAACTAGAGAAGTTATTATTCCTTTCTGTTTGCAAGATAGTACCATAAAAGAGACACTATTTAACCAAATAATTTTCTGCCATTTAAATGGTTTCTTCTGAATTTTTTTCAGTACAAAAATGCTTGTCTGGATGCAACTAACCCCAGGACAGTCCAATTCCTTAGAACACTATCACATACTTATTTTTCTTCAGTTTTAGGAGATATGTTCCATTTCTGGTTTTCACTGAGTAAGAAAGGTTGTCATCTGAATGCTCCTGAAAACAGGACAAAAGATACCACTTAATTAGGTGATTTTTCTACTTGGTTTTTGTTCTGCCCAACTTCTGTGTGTGTGAAGGATGTGCCAAAACACAGATTCCAAACCCTCCCCCTTCTGTATTTCAGAGTCTCAGCAGCACACTGTGCATTCTTTCCTGTGTAAATTTTTTTAAGTTCTATTAATCTATACATTTTCTGTCAGAGGACAGGAGGGCACAGCCCACGTGTGCACCCTTTGCCAAGCACCACGCCAGGTTTTGTGACCCTCCTTATGTAAATCAGATAAGCCACTCGCCCGAATCTTTCGTTCCTTAATCGGTTTGCACAAAGATGACTAATGATGTTTCATTAACTGTAAATGGACTCAGTATCTGGCACAAAGGGAAGTTACCTCAGAACTGGAGAATTAAGGCTCAGATCTTTCTCTTTTAACTCGTTCCTCTAACCTGTGTGACTCTGGGGGATGGTTTTTACCTATCAGGAGCTCATGGCTGAAGTCCTCTGGTTATCCAAAACCAGAGCGCAGAAAGTATGAACATGAGTGCAAGTTCAACATCTGACTCAGAAAATGGAAATATTCTTCATGTTTCTTCTCACTTCTGCCTTACAAGGTTGTTAACAAAACCAGAAGTTTGGATGGTGCTAACTTAGAGCGCAATCCCAGGAATTTGTGGGAAGAAATTTGCTCCAAATTAGTTGAAAACACTAAGAATCTGAAGAAATATAGTCTGGGGCACATTTCTTCACAAAAATCTTTGTATGCTTATACATTGTGTGTGTGTAATGTAGTGTGTTGGGAAAAACAGCAACATCAGAAGAAAAAAAAATCAGGATCACAAACCTCATGAAAAAATAGGTGATGTTTCTGTCTGCCCGTCAGACTCCGAGGAATGATTATTTCTAATGTAGAAAGTCTGGGTGTCTGTTCAGAAGATACACCTGAAGATGAAGTTTGAAACTGGTAAATAATCAGAAGGCATAAGGCATTATGTTGGCACCTGCACAGTGGGGGTTGCCAAAAGACCATTCTAATCCAGCCAGAAATGGAGAAAGAGCGACTTCACCAGTCCCAGGACCTGACTGCCCCTGCTCAGTTTTGGTTGTCTCTTTCAGAGCTCTTGGATCATGCTGGGAAGTTGAAGAAATCAACAGTTTCAATCATGGCCACGTTATTTTTAATTTCGGAGTATAGTTACCTGCATTATAAACTGTGATAATAGCTCAAATTTTAATTTTCCCTTCATATGGACAATACCAAACCATCCTTTTCCCGTTGCCCTGAATGAGGAATACTTGCAGTTGTCCTCTGGATATAATTCTTCCACCTCCTGTGTGTATAATCTTGGCTCCTGCCATTGCCTAACGCTGCATTTTGTTTGTTCTAGCAACAGTCAAACCTTTGCAAAACATTTGTAGCCTTTCACATGGTATCAGAATTATCTGCAGAACAACATGCTAATGCAGGAAGCTAAAGATAAGAAGCCTGCCAAGCATCTGGTTTCAGGTAAATGGTTAAAGACAAAACCAATCTCCTCTAACTTTCTTTAAAACTGTGAGAACTTGAATTCATCTTCTTTTTTGTTGTCTGCACATCTGTCTGGTTTGATCAACAGAGACACGACCATTGCTTTTAAACAGGTAACAGAATCAAGAGTAACATGGGTTTTAACAATGGAAGTGTGTTCTTCTTTAAGTTGTTCTTTCATAAGGAGATAGATTTCTTCACACTTATAGTAATACAAAGTCACCCTCAGCCTCCCACGTTTCTGTGAATGGAATTCACGATTGCAAAGAAGCCACACAACCACTCATTCAAAGTGAGGAGGAGGGTTTTGAAGTGTAATCATGATCTCTACCTGTCAGATAACATCAGGGTTTTTAAAAGCTAGGTGCAGGTAGCGTATGTTTAACATTACAGGCTGTCATTGCAATCAAAATGTGGAAGTTGCTGTTAGGAAACAGGTCTGAAAAGAGCATCAGCACTCGATATTTACTTCTGACTTTGCTCTCACTCTTCAATAATTTTATTATCTAAATCACAAAACCCATTCTCTGTCACGAGTAAAAGTGTACGTTGAACTGACAACGGAGATGCTCTTTTAACAATTTAAATTTTCACACCTGAAAGCAGGAAACCATCATCGGTGCACATCACAAAAATACCACTGTCTAAGAAATATTTCAGGTGTTACATTTAAATCCAAAGAGCGAAGCCAAATGATAAATGGAAACGAGTTAATGAAGAGCTGTAATGAAACTGTAGGAATTCCCCTCACATCACTGAAGAAGAAATCTTTTCCTACAGTCTTTACTATCGATGAGAGTGACAGTAAATGCAGTTGTCACAGTGTCCTACATGGAAGATGATATATTTCCATACCTACCACATCCTGGAGAGAAAAACCCCACAAATTGCTCAGCAATAACAACTTTCAACCTTTTCCAGACACCCTTTTCTTGCACAAGATTTTCTCAACGAGCAGGTGCCGTGACTCGATGTGAAAGGGGAGCATCATTCTGCTCAGGATCAGAGAGCACAAGAAGAAGAAACTTTCTGAAAATTTAAAAAAGCAAGCAAGCTTACCTTTCATCCCAAAGGGTTTCCCAGTAAAAGTTAGTCCAAAAGTGAACCAAAACAGGCAGTGCTTTAACATGACTGGACTTCCCGGAGAAACCACTCCGGTGTCCCGGCAGACTGAGAGTACCTGGCCCTGGCTGCTCCGCACGGAACCAGAAGAGCAAGAACCGTCTGCTCCCAGAGCAAACAACAGAAAAAAGCACCCTGACACTGCATCCCTGCTAAGGGAACGGGAAGTAAAATTTAATCCACTGGGCTTGCGAGGAAACTGGTCAGACGGCTTAATGCAAATAAAAAGCAGCACGTCCTGAAATGCTGATTGGAGAGGGAGCACCGAGCCGTGCCGGGGTCAAACTGGTTTTATTCTAAAGGGCTTTCATTCCACTGTGAGGTCTTATGAGATTAGAAACAGAAAATATCACTAGTAATAAATACAGTGTTTAGGATGTTTACCCTGGCTATTCCAGCTCAGCCAAAAAAAAAAAACACTTCAGTGTGAAACCATCTACTCTTTGAAATTTCAGCTTATCGTTTTCTGTTTCTTCATCTTTGCTTTAAAAATACTGAATGTGCAGCGCACGTGAACACATGGAAATCCTATAAACACATGGAAATCCCACAAACACATGGAAATCTTCAAAACAGGGATTTTACCCAGTCCCTCCTGTGTTAAAGACAATTCTCCTCGCTAAAAGTCCATAATTTTGTGCAGATCATTGCTCTCCCAGGATTAGAATAATCTTCCATGCAACCACATTGTCACCAAAAGCAAAAAAATAAATTCTTCAAAACTCTATGAAGTTGCAACACATTTTGGAACAATCAAGCACATTTAGGAACACAAAAAAAGAGACTTGAGACAACACAGTTTTTCACGCTAAAGCATTTGCATTAATTAATTTTAAATAATTCTTTAATTAAGACAGAGCAAATCCACTCTTCCATCGCTGGTAAATCCCACAAAACAATGGTTTGGATGACAAAACGCTGAGGTGCTGGCTGTATTTTTAATTATAGCTTGTGCAAAGCCTGCTCAGGTCCATCTCCCGACAGTCACACACCCAGTGAACATTCCTGTGCTGAGCCCTGGGTGGAAGCAGAACTCGATACCCATGTTCCTTGGGTCTGTGTCTGTGCCACAGCCTCAGGAGCAGCCTTCCCCGACTCCAGAAGCCAGGATCCTACTGAAAATTAAATGAACCCCATCTTTTATTTATACCCTCTTTTATTCACAGCCTCTCTCCTGTGAGGTGCTCCATCAGCACGCAACTTGGGAGAGAGAATCCACTAGTTCTGAATGTTGTCATATTACCAAATTTCACAGAATCACAGAGTCAATTTGGTTTGACAAGACCTCTGAGATCCTTGACTCCAACCTATGACCCAACATCACCTTGTCAACCAGACCATGGTACCCCATCCACGGACCTTGGGCAGAGGGACCAAAAGGAGTTTGTAGCCAGGTGGCTGTCACAGAGTCACAGAACATGCTGAGTAGGAAGGGACCCACAAGAACCATCCAGTCCAACTCCTGGC